>NC_064635.1:173323818-173623818 GCF_023864275.1 Schistocerca cancellata
GTGCATTCCGACGGACTTGGGCGATTCCAGCAGGACAATGCAACACTCCACACATCCAGAATTGCTACAGAATGGCTCCAATAACACTCTTTTGAGTTTAAACACTTTCACTGGCTACCAAACTCCCGAAATATAATGATTACTGAGCATATATGGGATGCCTGGCAACGTGCCGTTCAGAAGAGATCACCACGCACTCATACTCTTACAGATTTACGGGCAGCTGTGCAGGATTTATGGTGTCAATTCCCTCCAGAAGTACATCAGATATTAGTCGAGTCCATGCCACGTCGTGTTGCCGCACTTCTGCGTGTTCGAGAATGCCTTCCACGATATTAGGCAGGTGTACCAGTTTCTTTGGCTCTTCGGTGTACAGGTGCTGAAACAACTTACCTTACTGAACTTGTATTATAAAATCGGCGCAGCAGACGAAGTATTTTCCTCCATACAATAAACCATGAACTATCACATACTGCGTTCATTCCCGCCCAGAATGTCTTTCCCGTGTGAAGACCATTTGTTGAGGACGGTTGGAACAGTCTGTAGAAGGCCTGGGCCTGTCTTACTTAATGACAACGAATGTGTCTGTCATCACGAAAAAAAGGAGGATATAAGATGAACATCAACAAAAGCAAAACGAGGATAATGGAATGTAGTCGAATTAAGTTGGGTGATGCTGAGGGAATTAGATTAGGAAATGAGACACTTAAAGTAATAAAGGAGTTTTGCTATTTGGGGAGCAAAATAACTGATGATGGTCGAAGTAGAGAGGATATAAAATGTAGACTGGCAATGGCAAGCAAAGCGTTTCTGAAGAAGAGAAATTTGTTAACATCGAGTATTGATTTAAATGTCAGGAAGTCGTTTCTGAAAGTATTTGTATGGAGTGTAGCCATGTATGGAAGTGAAACATGGACGATAAATAGTTTAGCCAAGACGGGAATAGAAGCTTTCGAAATGTGGTGCTACAGAAAAATGCTGAAGATTAGATGGGTAGATCACATAACTAATGAGGAGGTATTGAATATGATTGGGGAGAAGAGGAATTTGTGGCACAGCTTGACTAGAAGAAGGGATCGGTTGGTAGGACATGTTCTGAGGCATCAAGGGATCACCAATTTAGTACTGGAGGGCAGCGTGGAGGGTAAAAATCGTAGAGGGCGACCAAAAGATGAATACACTAAGCAGATTCAGAAGGATGTAGGTTTCAGTAAGTACTGGGAGACGAAGAAGCTTGCACAGGATAGGGTAGCATGGAGAGCTGCATGAAACCAGTCTCAGGACTGAAGACCACAACATCAACATCACGAAATAAAGAACGTCACGAAGTAGGCACGCGTACGTTATACAAAGAAAGAGAGAGAGTGGCAACTGATGATGTCGTATGTGACTGGCAGATCAGCAGCGATGAAATTTCTTTTGCCGTGGGTCTCTGTCGGTTCGCATGTTCGCAGTGCTTTCCGGAGTTTGAGCATGGTTTTCAAGACTTCTAAAAACAATTAAAATATATGTGAGTTATTTACAGATTTGCTATACAAACTGCGTGTGTTTGAACTTTAGCCAGAAAGCCATTTACGTAGAATTTAATCGTGCGAGCTTAAATACGAGTTCAGGTAAGAAGGTATTTTGTGATGAAATCAGTAAGGTTGTGAAGTAAACGTGATATCGTAATTCTTGTCTAAAATTTGCTCCTCGTTGCTGGATTTCGAAATGTCCAGTCAAGAGGAAGTGAGAGCCTGGAACTTCGTGTATTTGAACGCACGACACAGCAGAACTAAGCTACGTTGTTATCATTCATAATAGGATGCCTCAGCAGTATTTACTGTAAATATACACACTGTAGCCGGCTAGAGTGGCCGTGCGGTTCTAGGCGCTACAGTCTGGAACCGAGCGACCGCTACTGTCGCAGGTTCGTATCCTGCCTCGGGCATGTATGTGTGTGGTGTCCTTAGGTTAGTTAGGTTTAATTAGTTCTGAATTCTAGGCGACTGATGACCTCAGAAGTTAAGTCGCATAGTGCTGAGAACCACTTGAACCATTTTTACACACTGTAAATCGACTTAGCAAACTGTTTCAGGGTATAGTTTCAAGCTATATTGTACCACGTCTACAAATATCTTATCTGTGTGCTGAGGCAGGGGAACCGCCGCTCGCCATCCGGCGGAAACTCCTCACGGTGCGACGGGTGTGTCAATTCCTTGCCTGTCCTACCTCCCCTGCGTACCCTACCGTTGCCCGACCGCCTATGGAACGTCTCTTTCCCAACCGCCACAGGGCAACGAAACCATTTGGGATTCGTGCCAAGCATTTGCTTGAGTCCCTTGGTGAGGAGCGTGTGGCACCCCAACTCCAGGGTTTTACCCGTCTGCCTCCTTGGTTGCTCCAGAGGCCCAGCGTCCTTTTAGACTTGTCGGAGTACCGGAGGAGCTGCACTCCTGCGTTTGTTTTTACCTCCTTATTTTACGATATTTTAAACCAGCATCCCGACCATGTACCAATATTTACGGATGGCTATAAGCCGGGGGACTCTGTTGGTTGTGCTGTTGTTTTCCCTGATCGAGTCGTCAAGTTACAGCTTCCTGCGGCGTTTACAATCTTTGATGCCGAATTGTTTGCGATCTTGCGGGAATTGGAGCGGATGAGATGTGTTCCCAGTCTTAAGTTTCTCATCTGTTCTGACTCCCTGAGTGCCCTTCAGACTATGCAACACTTGTACCCAGCGGATACGGTCGTCCAGAACATCCACGATGCCCTACTCCACCTGCAACGGCAGGGGAAGGAGGTTTCCTTCTGCTGGCTGCCGGGGCACGTGGGTATTAGGGGAAACGAACTGGCGGATGTGGCTGCCAAAGATGCATGTTCCCTCCCTCACGTTGTTGCATGTGCCGTCCCGCTCCATGCTGTTACCTCCCTTTTGCGTTTTCGTGTTATGTGTCAATGGGAAGAGGAGTGGCTGGCAGTCGGTGAAAATAAGCTGCGTCTGGTCAAGGCCACCACGCGGCCATGGCGTACGTCCTACCAGTCGTGCAGGCGGGATGAGGTTCTCCTCACTCGCCTCCGCATCGGGTACAGTCCCTTAACGCACGGTTTTTTACTCCGGCGGGAGGACCCCCCAATCTGCAGTCCTTTTGGCTTCCAGATTACTGTCCGCCACATTTTACTTGACTGTCCTTTATTCTCTGACCAGAGGGCGGTGGCTACCTTGTCACCGGATTTGCCCTCTATTTGGGAAGACGACGCAACGACTGTGGTTAAGGTCTTACGGTTTTGTGTCCTGTCCAATTTGTTGCCTCGGATTTTAGGGAGAGGATTTTAATGTGCTGCTGGGTGACTGGCTCACCCAGGTTTTAGGTAAGAGGTCTGCCAGTCACGATTACCTACTTGTTTCACTTCGATTTCTGTTCTCTTTTCCTTGTGTTTCCTTTCCTTTTTAGTGCGTTTCTTTTCCTCTTGTTTTGCCTCTCCATAAGAGGATTTGGAACTGCGTCAGGTCTGTGTCTTTTAGCCGTTCTCCTTGTTCGCTGTCCGTCTTCGTCCCTTCATCGCATGTGTTCCTGTTTCTATGCGTTTGGACGCTGATTACCACGCTGTTTAGCGTCCGAAAACCTCAAACCACACACACACACACACACACACACACACACACACACACACACAGGATCAAAACTGACCCTGAAAATTTCTGAGCCCTATTACGGACAAAACATTCAGCTTGGCTGGAGCAATATCGCGTGTAGCTCAGTAAGAAGCGTTCAAGACTTATAAATCATACTGCAGACAGTTTGATTCTCATTGTCACCGATTTTACGTAGCTGATGATTGGAGTTGGTAGTTAATAGCTGGATACGCAACATCGTTGTTACAAGTAGTTCAAAAATGGCTCTGAGCACTATGGGACTTAACATCTGAGGTCATCAGTCCCCTAGAACTTTGAACTACTTAAACCTAACTAACGTAAGAACATCACACACATCCATGCCCGAGGCAGGATTCGAACCTGCGACCGTAGCGGTCACGCGGTTCCAGACTGAAGCGCCTAGAACCGCACGGCCACACGGGCCGGCTTACAAGTAGTCTGTGAAATCAACTTCATACATGTTGGCCACTGATCGATTGTGTATACGATTGCAGTTAACCCACTCAGCGTGGGTTGAGGCCCGGAGAAGGCGCACTGAAGCACCGAAACTGGCAGCCATATACACGGAAGAGCCAATCAGGTACACCTGGCCAATATCGTGTAGAGCCCCCGCGAGCACGCAGAAATGCCGCAACACGACGTGGCTTGGACCCGACTAAAGTTGCAAGTAGTTTTGGAGGAAACTGACACCATGAATCCTGCAGGGCTGTCCGTAAGACTACGAGGGGGTGGAGATCTCTTCTGAACTGCACGGTGCAATGCATCGCATATAAGCTCAATTCATGTCTGGTGCGTTTGGTGGCCAGTGGAAGTGTTTAAACTCAGAAGACTGTCCCTGGAGCCACTCTGTAGCAGTTCTGGGGGTGTGAGGTGTGCGTTGTCCTGTTGGAATTGCCCAAGTACGTCGAAATGCACAATGGACCTGAATGGATACAGGTGATCAGACAGATTGCTTACGTACGTGTCACCTGTCAGAGTCGTATCTAGACGTATCAGGGGTTCCATATTACTTCAACTTCACTCGACCCACACCATTACAGAGCCTCCGCCAGCTTGAACAGTCCCCTGTTGACATGCAGGGTCCATGGTTTCATGAGGTTGTCCCCACATCCGTACAAGCAACACCACCTAGACCACAGGCCTGCACGCACACTTGTGACGTCACATACTGATGGCCGGGTCTGTATCGGAACGCTCCTGTTAAGCACTCTGCAGCTATACGAACTTTACGAGCTTTAGAGCTGAGACCGGATAGGGATTCTCGTGCTTTCCTCTTCTATGTGACCTTGTAATGAAAGTATGGAAATTTATATCATTGCGTGAGGAAACGGAACAAAACTGCCTTATGTTATTTCAAGATGTAAAATTATTTTGACGATTTGCCTTTTAAACGCGTTTCTAGGCTTGAATACAAACTGTAATTTTAAATTCTGTTCAAATGGTTCAAATGGCTCTGAGCACTATGGGACCTAAGTGCTGTGGTCATCAGTCAACAATGGTTCAAATGGCTCTGAGCACTATGGGACTTAACATCTGAGGTCATCAGTCCCCTAGAACTTAGAACTAATTAAACCTAACTAACCTAAGGACATCACACACATCCATGCCCGAGGCAGGATTCGAACCTGCGACCGTAGCAGTCGCGCGGTTCCAAACTGAAGCGCCTAGAACCGCTCGGCCACCCCGGCCGGCTTAAATTCTTTTACCTTATGAGTTACGTTTTCTTGCAGTAAAAAATCTGCAATATGCAATAACAAGCAGACATTTTCGGTTTTAAATAAAGCAGCTGGAGCTCCTACAGATTTTAAGAATTTGTTTCCCTGGTTATTTTCGTGATTTTTCCTCTCCACTTCAAAATTGGCTGACCTCACACAAAACTCAAATCATTCGACGAAATGGAACACCTCCTGACATAATGTTTAATAAATCAAAAAACCCGAAAAAATATTTTATTTTTGTGTTTCTCCAGAACTTTAGAACCTTAAACACGAAAAGATTGTTTCTCCTATATCCTTGACTGAAATTCGTGTCACAGAGTGATGTTAATTTAATCACAATGCACTTGCATCGAAATCCTGCTTTCTACACTGCTTAATCTGTCGAATACTGAATTCATTAAAGCAATTTTCTAAGGTAGTTTACTCAAATTGAAATTATTTCCGATTAGCTGAATATGTAAAACTGAACAAAATCATTCTGTAGCTCTTCCAAATAAAAGTACTGGAAACTCAATAATGTGGTAGGAATGATAAGGAATACTAAACTTTTTCGAGCCACACTAATTAATATAACTATTCTGTGTGACAATAGTTGCTTCGTATTAACCTCGCAGCAATGGTCCAGAATTAAGAAACAAATTATACTGGGACAAGATACATAACTGCTTTTAAAAGCAATTGGCAAATGTAGTGCAATGGAAACAAATAACACGCTATAAATTTTTTGTCATTTACTTGCCCTTGAATGATGCGTAGACACAAATTTCTGTCTGGGAATAGCTGCAATCCAGCGATTTCTCAACATCACACATTTGGGAAATCGAAACATGTGCACTTTCATGTCTTTTTGGGATTTATAATTTCCCTGGCAAAAGCGAACGCAACACTTGTATCCCATACTTCGAAGACCTGTAGGCGAATACTTCATGAAATATATATCACTTTCACGTGGCACACACTTTCAACACAACATACACGTCAACAGGACTGCCGACTACGGATAAGATGGCCAACAGATTGTGTCGTCACGTGCCAATATGGCCGCTGTGCGTAGGCCTTGTATCTAGGAGGCTTTGGTACAAGTCATCCGCTCGATAGAGTTTGAAAGGAAACTTTTCCGACCAGGCAACATGTTTACAGTCATCAACAGTCCAATGACGGTGTTGAAGCGCTCAGGCGAGGCGTAAAGCTTTGTTTCGTGCAGTCAACAAGCGTACAGGTGTGGGCCTTCGGCTCCGAAAGCCCATATCGATGATGTTTCGGTGAATGTTTCGCACGCTGACACTTGTAGTTGTCTAAGACTGAAATCTGCAGCATTTTGCGGAAGGGCTGCACTTCTGTCACGTTGGATGATTCTTTTTAGTCGTTGGTCCCGTTCTTGCAGGACCCTTTTTCGGCCACAGCGGTGTCAGAGACTTGAGGTTTTACCGTATTCCTGATATTCACGGTACACTCGTGAAACGGTCGTACGGGAAAATGCCCACTTGTCGTTATTTCGGAGATGCTGTGTCTCATCGCTCGTCCGCCGACTATAACACCACGTTCAAACTCATTTTAATCTTGATAACCTGCCATTGTAGCAACAGTAACCGATCCAACAACTGCAGCAGAGACTCGTCTTATATAGGTGTTGCAGACCCCTGTGCCGTATTCTGCCTGTTTACATATCTCTGTATTTGAATATGCATGTCTGTACCAATGTCTTTGGTGCTCAGTGTAATAAATAACATCGTAAGGACAGCTGTAGGTGTTCCATTTTATTACATACGTAAATTTATAGACTGCCTTTAAGACAGCTTCACCTCCCAACGATGTGGGCATTCACCAGAGACAACACATAAGCTTGGGATTCCACGTTGAATTGTAGGTTTCCTTTCCTCTGCTAACTTGCTGTAGGACACTCAAGTCCCTGCAGTGGCGTCCATTAGAAAGACATTCGCTATTAAACCACATGGAATAATAATAATAATAATAATAATAATAATAATAATAACAGATGCCTATAAATAACAAAAAATAGGAATAGATAATACAAATATTAAAGAAGAACTAAAAGAAAAATTTAGACAAAGATTAACAAAAATACTGAAAACAGAATTATCAGCAAGAAACAAGACAAAAGCTATAAATACTTATGCTATACCAATATTGTCCTACTCATTTGGAGTAGTGAAATGGAGTAACGCAGACCTGAGCACTCAATACACTTACACGATCACAATGCCACAAATATAGAATACATCACATACATTCAGCAACAGAAATATTCACATTAAGCAGAAATGTAGGAGGAAGGGGATTTATCGACATAAAAAACCTATATTATGGACAGGTAGACAATTTAAGAAAATTCTTTATAGAACGAGCAGAAACTAGCAAAATACACAAAGCAATCACTCATATAAATACATCGGCTACACCACTGCAATTTCATAACCACTTCTACAACCCTTTCGATCACACAACATCAACAGATACGAAGAAAGTAAATTGGAAAAAGAAAACACTACATGGCAAGCACCCGTATCATCTAACACAACCACACATAGATCAAGACGCATCCAACACATGGCTAAGAAAAGGCAATATATACAGTGAGACGGAAGGATTCATGATTGCAATACAGGATCAAACAATAAACACCATATATTACAGCAAGCATATTATTAAAGATCCCAATACCACAACAGATAAATGCAGACTTTGCAAACAACAAATAGAAACAGTAGATCACATCACAAGTGGATGTACAATACTAGCAAATACAGAATACCCCAGAAGACATGACAATGTAGCAAAAATAATACATCAACAACTTGCCATAAAACATAAACTAATAAAACAACACGTTCCCACATACAAGTATGCACCACAAAATGTACTGGAGAATGATGAATACAAATTATACTGGAACAGAACCATTATAACAGATAAAACAACACCACATAACAAACCTGACATCATACTCACCAATAAAAAGAAGAAATTAACACAACTAATCGAAATATCCACACCCAATACAACAAATATACAGAAGAAAACAGGAGAAAAAATTGAAAAATTCATCCAACTGGCTGAGGAAGTCAAGGACATGTGGCATCAGGATAAAGTTGACATTATACCGATTATACTATCAACTACAGGAGTCATACCACACAATATCCACCATTACATCAATGCAATACAGCTACATCCAAACGTATATATACAACTACAGAAATCCGTAATTATTGATACGTGTTCAATAACCCGAAAGTTCCTAAATACAGTGTAACATATACCGTACAGTTAAAAGGAAGTCACCCTTGATGAAGGTCCGCGTCACTTTCCATTTTTAACCAGACCTAAGGTCTGAGAAAAACAGAAATAATAATAATAAAACCCGTGGAGGCCCGGGAAAAGAATAGGCCTCCGGTATGTTCTGCCAGTCGTAAAAGGCGACGAAAAGAACAAACCAATAATAGGACTAACCCCCCTTTTAGTGTGATTAGTTGGTTCAGGACAGAACTAATGCAGCCACGGACAAGGGCTGTCATGGTCCGGGAAGGCCGCTTGAACCCTATGCCCGTCCACAATGGTAACGACACTGCTAGCCACACGGAAAATGATTTAAATCCATATAGAGGTGTTTTGCAGGATATGCTTCCTGCAACAACTCTAGAAGGAAAACAAAGACAGAGGATGAGATGGTCAGATGAAGTTAACTGACACCTCATGTTCTGTTATTACCAAACAACAAACTTAGGAACGAATGCAACTGGATACAGATCACAAGTATACACAACATTTATTACCAGATGCCCAGAATTAAAATTTTTAACAGAAAAACGACTAGCTGATCAGATCCGTGTAATAATCAAAAATAACAGGATACCCCAGTCAGAATTAGAAAACATCAAACAACAAGTACAACAAATACTGGAAGAAAATAATATGCAATCAGAAGAAGAAGAAAATACAGTAATGGACTCAAACATCCCAGAGCAAACAAACAAAGAACAACACGCATCAATTAAACAATCAGAGGAAAACGAAATCTTAAGACAGCCACAAGAACAAGCACAAATAGAACACGAACTGACACACATCTTAGATATAGAAGAAAAATTTCAGCTGACATATATAGAATTCAAAAACACGAATACAGACATTAGACCATTCTTGCATAGACCACCAAATAATCCACAAGTCGAAACAACAATAACAACTATGAACACAATCATACACAACAAAATAAATGAAAATACAACTATGGAAGAGTTACAACTACTGGTTTATATAGGAGCACTCTCTACACTAAATATACACACCAGGCGGAGATCACAACCAACCAACACACAGAAGAAACCCACAAAACCGGCATGGCAACACAGGCTACAGATCAGAATAGAAAAACTGAGAAAAGACATCGGACAGCTAACACAATTTATAAGAAATGAAATATCAGACAAAAAACGAAAAGGTTAGGTAAAGTCTCACAACAAGAAGCGATAGAGCAATTAGATGAAAAGAAGCAGAAATTACAAGCATTGGCCAAACAACTTCGAAGATACAAAGAAAAAAGTGAAAATAGAAGAAAGCAAAACCAAACATTCAACACAAACCAAAAGAAATTTTATCAGACAATAGATAATGCACACACTAAAATCGACAATCCACCAAACATAACAGACATGGAACACTTCTGGAGCAACATACGGTCAAACTCTGTACAACATAACAGGCATGCACGGTGGATACAAGCAGAAACAGACACATACAAGATGATACCAGAAATGCCTGAAGTGATAATTTTGCAACATGAAGTCAACCGAGCAATTAATTCTACTCACAATTGGAAAGCACCTAGATTAGATAAAATAACAAATTTCTGGATAAAGAAGTTCACCTCAACACATTCACATCTAACTAAATTATTTAACAGCTACATTGCAGACCCATACACATTCCCTGATACAAAAAATGGTTTCAAATGGCTCTGAGCACTATGGGACTCAACTGCTGTGGTCATAAGTCCCCTAGAACTTAGAACTACTTAAACCTAACTAACCTAAGGACAGCACACACAGCCATGCCCGAGGCAGGATTCGAACCTGTGACCGTAGCAGTCGTGCGGTTCCAGACTGTAGCGCCTTTAACCGCTCGGCCACTCCGGCCAGCATTATATGATACACTTACACATGGAATAACTTATCTGAAAACTAAAGATCAAGCAGGCACAGCAAACCCAGCTAAATATCCCCCCCATAACATGCCTACCAACAATATACAAAATATTAACTTCAGTCATTACACAGAAATTAATGACACATACAACACAGAACAAAATTATAAATGAAGAACAAAAAGACTGTTGCAAAGGAGCACGAAGATGTAAAGAGCAACTGATAATAGATGCAGAGGTGACATGTCAAGCTAAAACTAAACAAAGATCGCTACACTACGCATACATTGATTACCAAAAAGCTTTTGATAGTGTACCCCACTCATGGTTACTACAAATATTGGAAATATACAAAGTATATCCTAAATTGATACAGCTCCTAAACGCAGTAATGAAAAACTGGAAAACCACAATTAATATCCAAACAAATTCAAATAATATCACATCACAGCCAATACAGATTAAGCGTGGAATATACGAAGGAGACTCATTAAGTCCTTTCTGGTTCTGCCTAGCTCTGAACCCACTATCCAACATGCTAAATAATACAAATTATGGATACAATATTACTGGAACATACCAACACAAAATCACACATTTGCTATACATGGATGATCTAAAACTACTGGCAGCAACAAATCAACAACTCAACCAATTACTAAAGATAACAGAAGTTCTCAGCAATGATATAAATATGGCTTTTGGAACAGACAAATGTAATAAAAATAGCATAGTCAAGGGAAAACACACGAAACAAGAAGACTGCATGTTGGATAACCATAGCGACTGCATAGAAGCGATGGAAAAAACAGATGCCTATAAATATCTAGAATACAGACAAAAAGTAGGAATAGATAATACAAATATTAAAGAAGAACTAAAAGAAAAATGTAGACAAAGACTAACAAAAATACTGAAAACAGAATTGACAGCAAGAAACAAGACAAAAGCTATAAATACTTACGCTATACCAATATTGACCTACACATTTGGAGTAGTGAAATGGAGTAACACAGGCCTAGAAGCACTCAATACCCTTACACGATCACAATACTACAAATTAGAATATATCACATACATTCAGCAACAGAAAGATTCACATTAAGCAGAAAGGAAGGAGGAAGGGGATTTATCGACATAAAAAACCTACATTATGGACAGGTAGACAATTTAAGAAAATTCTTTATAGAACGAGCAGAAACCAGCAAAATACACGAAGAAATCACTCATATAAATACATCGGCTACACCACTGCAATTTCATAACCACTTCTACAACTCTTTAGATCACATAACATCAACAGATACGAAGAAGTAAATTGGAAAAAAAAACACTACATGGCAAGCACCCGTATCATCTAACACAGCCACACATCGATCAAGACGCATCCAACACATGGCTAAGAAAAAGCAATATATACAGTGAGACGGAAGGATTCATGATTGCAATACAGGATCAAACAATAAACACCAGATATTACAGCAAGCATATTATTAAAGATCCCAATACCACAACAGATAAATGCAGACTTTGCAAACGACAAATACACTCCTGGAAATGGAAAAAAGAACACATTGACACCGGTGTGTCAGACCCACCATACTTGCTCCGGACACTGCGAGAGGGCTGTACAAGCAATGATCACACGCACGGCACAGCGGACACACCAGGAACCGCGGTGTTGGCCGTCGAATGGCGCTAGCTGCGCAGCATTTGTGCACCCCCGCCGTCAGTGTCAGCCAGTTTGCCGTGGCATACGGAGCTCCATCGCAGTCTTTAACACTGGTAGCATGCCGCGACAGCGTGGACGTGAACCGTATGTGCAGTTGACGGACTTTGAGCGAGGGCGTATAGTGGGCATGCGGGAGGCCGGGTGGACGTACCGCCGAATTGCTCAACACGTGGGGCGTGAGGTCTCCACAGTACATCGATGTTGTCGCCAGTGGTCGGCGGAAGGTGCACGTGGCCGTCGACCTGGGACCGGACCGCAGCGACGCACGGATGCACGCCAAGACCGTAGGATCCTACGCAATGCCGTAGGGGACCGCACCGCCACTTCCCAGCAAATTAGGGACACTGCTGCTCCTGGGGTATCGGCGACGACCATTCGCAACCGTCTCCATGAAGCTGGGCTACGGTCCCGCACACCGTTAGGCCGTCTTCCGCTCACGCCCCAACATCGTGCAGCCCGCCTCCAGTGGTGTCGCGACAGGCGTGAATGGAGGGACGAATGGAGACGTGTCGTCTTCAGCGATGAGAGTCGCTTCTGCCTTGGTGCCAATGATGGTCGTATGCGTGTTTGGCGCCGTGCAGGTGAGCGCCACAATCAGGACTGCATACGACCGAGGCACACAGGGCCAACACCCGGCATCATGGTGTGGGGAGCGATCTCCTACACTGGCCGTACACCACTGGTGATCGTCGAGGGGACACTGGATAGTGCACGGTACATCCAAACCGTCATCGAACCCATCGTTCTACCATTCCTAGACCGGCAAGGGAACTTGCTGTTCCAACAGGACAATGCACGTCCGCATGTATCCCGTGCCACCCAACGTGCTCTAGAAGGTGTAAGTCAACTACCCTGGCCAGCAAGATCTCCGGATCTGTCCCCCATTGAGCATGTTTGGGACTGGATGAAGCGTCGTCTCACGCGGTCTGCACGTCCAGCACGGACGCTGGTCCAACTGAGGCGCCAGGTGGAAATGGCATGGCAAGCCGTTCCACGGGACTACATCCAGCATCTCTACGATCGTCTCCATGGGAGAATAGCAGCCTGCATTGCTGCGAAAGGTGGATATACACTGTACTAGTGCCGACATTGTGCATGCTCTGTTGCCTGTGTCTATGTGCCTGTGGTTCTGTCAGTGTGATCATGTGATGTATCTGACCCCAGGAATGTGTCAATAAAGTTTCCCCTTCCTGGGACAATGAATTCACGGTGTTCTTATTTCAATTTGCAGGAGTGTATCTAAATCCTGCTTCGATGCTTACAATTGCCCAAAATGGGAGGGCCACCACTTTCGAATTGGAAAGGCATTAATTTAAGAAACTAAAACGCCTATTATAATTTTAAAAAATAATAATAACACAACAAATAAGTAAGCGCTAAGTAGACGCACTCTTAAATCTGTAACATTTAATCACAAAGCGTGGGTTTACCACATTTAAATTCTCAATGCAATATAAAACATAAATACATGAATTCACAACACAGCATGGCTTCAAAATTTCTACCTGGACAACCTATGGTCCTAAAACTTTCATATTACATTGCAGCCAATCACATTTATAACTTATAAACACGGTTGGTAAAATACAAACGGTTGCACTATAATCAATTTTAATAATCCACAATCACTCAAAGAGCAACATCAGAAGTTCGATACGGAGCATGTAAGCCTGTTTACGCAGTCTTTCGGACCAAAATAGACACGAGGGCCACCACAACAGAAGTGCGCTAGTTGCTTTTAGGATAGGTGCTCCCACTAGCTTAACCACTGAGCAGATATTTACTTAAGCAACAGGTAAGATAGTTAATGCAAATAGAAGGTATTTCTAAAGTTTTTTTTCCTTCCTCCCTTTTAACAAGGGGGTTTTAGTAAGATGGAAATTACACTTTGAGGAGACGCAATAGCAACTAGCGGGCACGCCTTCATGAGGACGCCATGCCACTACACACGTACTAAACTAGCCGCGTATCCGCTGTTCAAGCCAAACATTAACAACACCGTTCCATATTCCTGACACCCAAATAGTCGGGATCAAAACAAAACCTAAAATCCCAAGAGCGCAAGATCCAGCATAGCTTCAGAACAGATCTTACTTCATGCGGTTGCCTTCACAAATACGGATATCGAAATGAAAACAAGGACGTGTAACAACATTCCCTAATCAGCACAATGTTCTTCTTTAGGTCCCGGTAGCGCTAGACAACGCTGACATGCCAATGTTAACAAATCTCTAAGGCAACACCCTCCAACTGACAAGCCGAAACCAATGTGACCCCTTATCAGCTCCGTGACAGGACTTGAACCCCCAACAATTGTCAGTGCAACTCACTTAGAATAAATACAGCGCAAATAATATGGCGGACACATATACCGAGGGATGGAAATGAGCGTTTGGCGTCATCGGCCGGGAGGCCCCTTACGGGGCAGGTCCGGCCGCCTTGGTGCAGGTTTTATTACATTCGACGCCACATTGGGCGACCTGCGCGCCGGATGGGGATGAAATGATGATGAAGACAACACAACACCCAGTCCCTGAGCGGAGAAAATCCCCGACCCAGCCGGGAATCGAACCCGGGCCCCTTAAGACGGCAGTCCGCCACGCTGACCATTCAGCTATGCGGGCGGACACCGAGGGATTAACAGAACACTAGACTGAATTAGAATTAACCTTAATAATACAGCACTAGATCTTGGGAGACAAGGAACTAACTCCCCACCCGAAATTCTGCAACCACAGGGCGGGAGGATGAATTACCAAAACACAGAAGTGCAAACGTACACAAATAATTACCAAAATACACCACTACACCGGTTAGCAACGATGCGTGGAGGAATCTGCACTGTCAGAATTGCATCAGTGAACAGAACAGAACAAGGCGGGAAAGACGACTGGATGAACTCAGTCGCAAAGGACGATCAACTTGAAACTCTTTTCTCCTTTCCCTCGACGCACTTCGTCGTTTGTCCGGGACTGCTGTGCACAATTCTGAGCCGTCCCCAGTCGTCCCGGTAGACACCGACCCAGCCGAACTGCTCCCGGACTCAAACCCTCGCCGAACGGCGGCTCCACCGCCCCATGATGGTTACTGTTCGTTTGCCTTCGTCGACGCAGGCGATGATTAGACTGCCATCCGCCTCCCGCGGACAACCAGTGAAGAGCGGACAGAGGGGCCCAACCAGGCCGGCGTTCCTCCACAGGTAGAAGTGCGGGTTCGATAACAACAGCCGTACGCGGAAGGCAGGACGTAGACGTCACCAGAGCAGACACGAAGGCCACTGCGCTACAACCACCTCCAGCGTGACCGCGCTAGCCTGTAAATAGTACAGGCCAAAGAGTCTGCTGCAGTAAACACGTGAGCCGGTCGAGTTACCAACCTACGGTTTCTAAGTACACCAAAGACAGAACTCGCAATCGATAGTGGGTACACTACGGGCGGGAGTTCAAAGGAAAGAGCTTCATAAAAGACCAACCCTGAACAACCGCGGAAAAACGAAATAGAAGCGAAGCAACAAAAGACAGCAACGAGATGCTACAGCCCGATCGCGCCCAAACACTGTCGATTACCAAAGATACTGGCTCCACACGACGCTCAGGAAACGAGCCGTGGAAAGATGGAAGTACACACGGCTCAGCTATTGTCGACTATTGTAAGTAAGCATAGACTGCAAGTTTCTGTGGTACCTTCCGCCGACCACTGGCGAGAACATCGATGTACTGTGGAGACCTCACGCCCCACGTGTTGAGCAATTCGGCGGTACGTCCACCCGGCCTCCCGCATGCCCACTATACGCCCTCGCTCAAAGTCCGTCAACTGCACATACGGTTCACGTCCACGCTGTCGCGGCATGCTACCAGTGTTAAAGACTGCGATGGAGCTCCGTATGCCACGGCAAACTGGCTGACACTGACGGCGGCGGTGCACAAATGCTGCGCAGCTAGCGCCATTCGACGGCCAACACCGCGGTTCCTGGTGTGTCCGCTGTGCCGTGCGTGTGATCATTGCTTGTACAGCCCTCTCGCAGTGTCCGGAGCAAGTATGGTGGGTCTGACACACCGGTGTCAATGTGTTCTTTTTTCCATTTCCAGGAGTGTAGTTGGTGTTATGTATTGTGTGTTATGAATAAATTATTTATGTGTTAAATCACGTCTGATATGTCAATTCCTTGGTCCCGTCCACACCTTGGTCGTAGTCTTTTAATATTAAATGATCAGACCACCGTTCCAATAGCCTACAGTAGTTTTACAAGTGAAGGTGTAACACTTTTCATTTGAGTGAGTGTGCATTTCTGGTGGAGTGGTTGCTCCTTTAGATGGTCAAAGTCTTAGTCCTGCCTACCCACTATCAGTCAGTTTAGAGACGGTTCACCGCTTTGGGCGATCCAGTAAGACACTGACAAGTGATCGGAAAGATGTAATCCCTGATAGGTATGCAACACACCAAACGTACAGGTAATGTGGTTACAAGCTTAACCGACAAAAGCTACTAGGGAAACTTGTAGTCTACGCTAACTTACGATAGTCTACGGTAGTTTTACAGCTCTAGGTGTAGTACTTTTCATTTCCATCAATGAACGCTGGTGTCAGATTAGTGGCTCTTCCAGGTGGTCAGAGTCTTCCCGCTAGTACGGCTCGCCTCTGCAGGCAGAACCAGCTCCCTGCCAGGGGCATAGGGCGCGCTCGTCTTCGGCCGGCCCCTAAATTGCCGGTAATCACCGGTAAGCCGGCACCTGGCTGCTCGGTGAATCACGGCCGCTAACTAACTGGCTCAGCCGGGCAGCTGTTAATACACTCATCGCCAAGTCCAACCCTCGCAGTGCCGATGGGCTGCGGAGTCACGAAGTAATTTTCAGGCCGTCACGTCCGAATTGCCCGTAGGCACAAACTCGTCTCGTAACTTATCGAAACAAAAAATGATGATTGACCTTGTCAAACAAGAATATTTCTTTTCTTCGCCTGGTATCTGAATCACCCTTTACTACTTGAAAAAAAAAAATTATCGGTGGGCACAAGTGCCTGCATATGGATTCAAACCTCATGTTCATCACCACTCATGTCCATCCACTAATTTTTATACACTTCTCTACAAAACTCAATGACCAGCTAGGTAAAGTAACATTACATATTAACTACACTACTGGCCATTAAAACTGCTACACCGAGGAGAAATGCAGATGATAAACGGGTATTCGTTGGACAAATATATTATACTAGAACTGACATGTGATTACATTTTTACACGGTTTAGGTGCATAGATCCTGAGAAATCAGTACCCAGAACAACTACCTCTGGCCGTAATAACGGCCTTGAAACGACTGGGCATTGAGTCAAACAGAGCATGGATGGCGTGTACAGGTACAGCTGCCCATGCAGCTTCAACACGATACCACAGTTCATCAAGAGTAGTGACTGGCGTATTGTGACGAGCCAGTTGCTCGGCCACCATTGACCAGACGTTTTCAATTGGTGAGAGATCTGGAGAATGTGCTGGCCAGGGCAGCCGTCGAACATTATCTGTATCCACAAAGGCCCGTACAGGACCTGCAACATGAGGTCGTGCATTATCTTGCTGAAATTTAGGGTTTCGCAGGGATCGAATGAAGGGTAGAGTCACGGGTCGTAACACATCTGAAATGTAACGTCAACTGTTCAATGCGAACAAAAGATGACCGAGACGTGTAACCAATGGCACCCCATACCATCACGCCGGGTGATACGCCAGTATGGCGATGACGAATATACGCTTCCAATATGCGTTCACCGCGATGTCGCCAAACACAGATGCGACCATCATGATGCTGTAAACAGAACCTGGATTCATCCGAAAAAATGACGTTTTACCATTCGTGCAAAAAGGTTTGTCGTTGAGTACACCATCGCAGGTGCTCCTGACTGTGATGCAGCGTCAAGGGAACCGCAGCCTTGGTCTCCGAGCTGATAGTCCATGCTGCTACAACCGTCGTCGAACTGTTCGTGCCGATGGTTGTTGTCTTGCAAACGTCCCCATCTGTTGACTCAGGGATCAAGACGTGGTTGCACGATCCGTTTCAGCCATGTGGATAAGATGCCTGTCATCTCGCCTGTTAGTGATACGTGGCCGTTGGGATCCAGCATGGCGTTCCGTATTACCCTCCTGAACCCATCGATTCCATATTCTGCTAACAGTCATTGGATCTCGACCAACGGAGCAGCAATGTCGCGATACGATAAACCGCAATCGCGATAGGCTACATCCCGACCTTTTTCAAAATTCGGAAACTTGATGGTATGCATTTCTCATCCTTACACGAGGCATCACAACAACGCCGGTCAGCTGCTGTTTGTGTATGAGAAATCGGTTGGAAAATTTCCTCATGTCAGCACGTTGTAGGTGTCGCCACCGGCGCCAACCTCGTGTGAATGCTCTGAAAAGCTAATAATTTGCATATCACAGCATCTTCTTCCTGTCGGTTAAATTTCGCGTCTGTAGCACGTCATCTTCGTGGTGTAGCAATTTTAATGCCCAGTAGTGTACTTGGTGGAGTAGAATGAAAGTGCAGGAGCATGTTTCGAGAGGTCTCCCAGTCGTGCAGAGAAAGCTGGACCACACATGACGTCACAATAGCGCCAAATCGAGCTGGCCCCGCAACACGAAGAAGCTGAAGGAACTGGGAAAGGTGCTATGTGTGTCAGTCAGCGAATACTTGCGATGCATTCTTGTGTGTGCCTCATTGCAACGTAACTCGGAGACAGCATACATTAGAGTATATTAGATTCAGTTTTCGTTCCATAGACTCAAAAAATTAGATGATTCTCGTAGGTGTGGAACAAGTTAGAAAGTAGAACAACAAAAAAATAAAAATTTCAATATAACACTTATTACAACGATCATTTGTCAGGAGATTGTGAAAATAGGCGAATACAATACACTAAACCGGAACAGTTAATAGTTATAGAATTAATACGCCGTCAGAATGAAACATTGTTCTACACTATTAATAAATTTATCATACACAACGTACCTAATCTTGTCTCTTGTGACCAAGCCCTTTCAAAACTGAAATCTAACAGACGTTTTTACTTAAGCTGGCCTAACAATCTCTGTTAAGTTATTCATCTATAGAACACAGAAAGTGGCCTATCGAAAAGTCTTTCAAACTCCGTTTAAACCGTGCCTTATCTTAAACCAAGTTTTTAATGGTTCTGGGAATTTATTGAAAATGTGTGTTTCTGAATATTGTACCCCTTTTTGGACCAACGTAATTCATTAAGGTCGTTACATAGATAGCTCTTGTAACTAGTATTGATACTGTGATATATGTAACAAATTTCATTAAGGAATAAATATACTGAGGAGCAGTGGTTAAATACAAAGTTCCTTGAATAGGTTTCTACATGATGTTCTTGAATTTACACCACAAATGATTCTTATTACACGCTTTTGCACGCTAAGAACTTTTCCTCGGTTTGATGAGTTACCCCAGAATGTCATCCTGTATGACATAACAGAATAAAAATAAGCAAAGTATGTAAGTTTTTTTTATATTTATATCTCCTATATCTGGCATCATTCTCACTGCAAATACAGACTTGCTTAGGCACTTGAGCAATTCTTCTCAACTCAATTTATTATCGAGTTGCAATCGCAGAAAGTTAACACTGTCAACATGTTCCATCTGCATGTCTTCATAAGTTACACACGTGCTGGAAGGAAATCTCTTACAGGTTCTGAACTACATACCGTGGGCCTTCTCAAAGTTTAATGACAGTGAATTGGTTATAAAGTATCTATTAATATCAGTGAAAATTTGATTAGCAGCTATTTCTAAATATGTACTGGATTTGCTACTTATTGCAATGTTTCTGTCATCTGCAAACAAGCCAAACTTAGCATCTGGCGATGTAACAGAGTAGAGGTCATTAATGTACATAAGAAAATGCAATGGACCTAAGATGGAACCTTGAGGAACACCATATGTAATAAATTCCCAGTCAGAAGAAGACTGACTGCTTACTGCACAGATATTTTGCAATGACACCCTCTGTTTCCTGTTAGATAGACAAGACTCAAACCATTTCGCAGCATTGCATAATATTCTATACTCATGCTAATAAATTAAGGATAATTGCAGAATGTGGTGCCACACAACGTGGCACTACACAAAACAGGCGCTAATAGCTTAGGCACATAGGGAACACACACGACACAGATCTGTAAGTCCACAGTCTTGGTGATAAGTTGAGAAAACCGTCCCGAAACACATGTGCTACAAATCGCCAGTTTCCTGTGCATGTACCCCAACATCAATATGGGATATGGTCACCATGCACACGTACACAGATCACACAACGGGTTGGCATACTCTGGATCAGGTGGTCGAGCAGCTGCTGGGGTATAGCCTACCATTCTGGCAACAGTGCCTGTCGGAGCTCCTGAAGTACCTTAGGGGTTTAAAGACGCGCAGCGATACGTCGACCGAGAACATCACAGACGTGCTCGATGGGGTTTAGGTCTGGAGAACAGGCAGGGCATTCGCTCCTCCACGATGGCAGCTCGTCGGGGCCGTGCGTTATCATCCATCAGGAGGAAGGTGGGACCACTGCAGCCCTGAAAAGGCGGATGTACTGGTGCAAAATGATGTCCCGATACACCTGACCGGTTACAGTTCCTCTGTCAAAGACATGCAGGAGTGTACGTGCACCAATTATAATCCCACCCTACACCATCAAAGCAGGACCTCCATACAGGTCCATATCAAGGACATTAAGGGGTTGGTATCTGTTTCCTGGTTGACGCCAGATGAAAACCCAGCGAGAATCTTTGTCGAGACTATACCTGGACTCGTCCGTGAACATAACCTGGGACCACTGTTCCAATGACCATGTACTGTGTTATTGACACCGGGCTTTACGGGCTCTCCTGTAACCAGGGGTCAGTGGAACCCACCTTGCAGGTCTCCAGGCGAATAAACCATGTCTGTTCAGTCGTCTGTGTGTCTGGAGACAACTGTTCCAGTGACTGTGCCAAGCTCCCGAGCAAGGCTACCTGCAGTACTCCGTGGCTGCCTCCAGGCACTGATGATGAGATATCTGTCTTCTTGCGGTGTTCTACACTGTGGACGTCCCGTACTGTAGCGCCTGGACACGTTTCCTGTCTGCTGGAATCTTTGCCATAAACTTGCGATCACACTGTGGCACTCGGAGGGCCCGTGCTTATGACCTACTGTGTCTGGCCAGCCTCGAGTCACTCTAGTATTCTACCCCTCATAACGTCATCAGTACGTGTTCTTTCAGCCATTTTGAACACAGTCACCATTAGCACGTCAGAAAACGTCTGCACACTTACTCGCTGCACCGTATTCTGACATGCACCAACACACCTCTGCGTATGTGGACTGCTGCCAGCGCCACCGTGCGACGACCGCAGGTCAAATGCACCGCATGGTCATACAACAAGGTGATTTAAACCCACAAACCGCCCATCAGAGCGTTGTTTCACCATGAATCATCACTATCCTTAATTTATGAGCATCAGTGTAATTTACTTAAGAGAATGCTGTGGTTCACATAGTCAAAGGCGTTTGACAAGTCACAGAAAATATCAGTAGTCTCTGAATTATTATCTAATGAATTAAGTAAATTCTCACTAAGTCTAAATAGCTTTCTCTGTATCAGAATCAAAATAAATCCAAAATGTGACTTGGAAAATATATTATTTGCAGTCAGATGCTTAAGGAGCGGCTTGAACACAACCTTTTCAAATATTTTTGAGAAATTGGTCGGTAGTTTGATGGTATCTCTTTGTCCTCCTTCTTGTAAATTCAGCATATTTTAGCCAGTGTGGAAATCTTCCGCTGATAAGAGATTTATTACACAAATAACCTAAGATACAACTCAACTCGCATGAGCACTCTTTGATTAACTTCATTGATGCGTTATCATATCCGCTAAAACAGATTGTAAGGATTTTATGATGGATGCTACTTCTTTCGGAGACGGGTAATTTCCATTTTACAAAAGTTATTTTTAAAGACTAGTCTGAGATACTTCATTGCGCTGTCATATGGATGACTTTAGACCGGGAAAAAGACAAGCGGACGGAGGCAAGTCTGGAGAATAAGCAGCATGCCCTAGTATTTCGCAACTGAACGCCTCGATCGTTTCGCTGACCCGTTCTGCTGTGTGTGATTGGACGTTATCATGGAGCTTTATCACTGTGTTGCCTTTTTCCATATTCCCGTTGTTTTTCAGGTAATGCTCGGCTTGTTATTGTTGTTGTTGTTGTCTTCAGTCCTGAGACTGGTTTGATGCAGCTCTCCATGCTGCTCTATCCCTTGCAAGCTTCTTCATCTCCCAGTACCTACTGCAACCTACATCCTTCTGAATCTGTTTAGTGTATTCATCTCTTGGTCTTCCTCTACTATTTTTACTCTCCACGCTGCCCTCCAATACTAAACTGGTGATCCCTTGATGCCTCACAACATGTACTACCAACCGATCCCTTCTTCTAGTCAACTTGAGCCACAAACTTGTCTTCTCCCCAATCCCATTCAATACTTCCTCATTAGTTCATTAGTTATGTGATCTACCCATCTAATCGTAGCATTCCCTTGCAAGCTCCTTCATCTCCCAGTACCTACTGCAACCTACATCCTTCTGAATCTGTTTAGTGTATTCATCTCTTGGTCTCCCTCTTCAATTTTTACCCTCCACGCTGCCCTCCAACACTAAACTGGTGATACCCTGATGCCTCAGAAAATGTCCTACCAACCGATCCCTTCTTCTAGTCGACTTGTGCAACAAACTTGTCTTCTCCCCAATCCTATTCAATACTTCCTCATTAGTTATGTGATCTACCCATCTAATCTTAGCATTCTTCTGTAGCACCACATTTCGAAAGCTTCTATTCTCTTCTTGTCCAAACTATTTATCGTCCACGTTTCACTTCCATACATGGCTACACTCCATACAAATACTTTCAAAAACGACTTCCTGACACTTAAACCTATACTCGATGTTAACAAATTTCTCTTCTTCAGAAATGCTTTCCTTGCCATTGCCAGTCTACATTTTATATCCTCTCTTCTTCGACCATCATCAGTTATTTTGCTCCCCAAATAGCAGAACTCCTTTACTACTTTAGGTGTCTCATTTCCTAATCTAATTCCCTCAGCATCACCCGACTTAATTCGACTACATTCCATTATCCTTGCTTTGCTTTTGTTGATGTTCATCTTATATCCTCCTTTCAAGACACTGTCCATTCCGTTCAACTGCTCTTCCAAGTCCTTTGCTGTCTCTGACAGAATTCCAACGTCATCGGCGAACCTCTAAGTTTTTATTTCTTCTCCATGGACTTTAATACCTACTCCGAATTTTTCTTTCATTTCCTTCACTGCTTGCTCAATATACAGATTGAATAACATCGAGGAGATGCTCGACTTAAATCCGTCATTTGCTGTTGCTAGCGATCAGTGTTAACGGTTCACCAGGTTTTAGCAACTCATAATAGATGAAAACCTGCTGATCCCATCAAATACGCGCTCAGAGCCATTTAGTCCATCAAATACAGAGCGTAGTCTTCTTTCAAAATCAATTTGATCCTGCAGTGGATGTCGGTTTGCCTGGATTCACTCATGATTTTACGGTAGTGAAACCTCCACTATTTTGAGATCACGCCGTTTGTTCGCGCGTTGCTGCTCGCAGGGTCGTTGAGACGAAGAGCAACGAGTGGAGTGTTTGAAGATGGCGAAATTAATTAGCCATCCTCCACCTATTTTTATTTATTAAACATTGAATTCCTTGTGTGTATTGACGAAGTTAAACCAGCGGTATTTTTCTGCCTAGTGGCCGCTAACGCCCCAGTTACCTGCCCTGGAGGTTAGCGTATTTTCGCGGCAGCGTACGTTTCCTCGCCTTGCCGCTGCTGTCCGCTGAGGCATGTAGTTCGACAACCTCCTTGGGTTCGGATATCTTGTTTCTTTTGGACTACTTTGGTCGTAGTGGTTCCTTCTGCTTCTGGATGTTCTAAACACCGGATTCTGAGGACGCAGTGCTGTCCGCCGGTTCCGCCTTGCCTGGGTTGTTCCATCGTTGTGTTCGTTATCAGACATTAGGTAGATTTTGCAGGAGTGTTGGTCTGCGTTTAAACTGTCACTAGTTTGAGATGCCTTCCTGTTAAGTGTGTACAAATCTTGGCTGCCTGTGTCGTCGTTTACAAAATTGAGCGACTTTCCCAGGTCGATACTTGCAACACTCTCTGAGGCCCACTTCTCTCTTGGTTTGGTCAGATTGCGATGATTGTCAATAAGGTCTTCAGCCGTGAATGCAATTTGCCTTAAGAATTTTTAATTAGATATTGTCTCTTAATATGATTGTCCTTTTTTATAATATTTTAGTAAGAATTTGCTATCTAGGCCTTCAGCTGTCAAATTGTTTTCGAGTAATTACTATTGAGGCCTTCAGCCGACAAATAATTTGAATTTCTGATCAATAAGGCCTTCAGCCGTGAATGCAATTTGTCTCAAGAATTCTTTAATTAGATATTGTCTCTTAATATGATTGTCCTTTTATTTATAATTCAGTAAGAATTTGCTATCTAGGCCTTCAGCCGTCAAATTGTTTTCGAGTAATTACTATTGAGGCCTTCAACCGACAAATAATTTGAATTTCTGGTCAATAAGGCATTCAGCCGTGAATGCAATTTGTCTAAAAAATTTTTAATTAGATATTGTCTTAACAGTCCAATTTGACAATTGTTCCTTATTGTCAACCTTAGATGCAGCTGGTTCCAAAGAAAGTGCATGTGATTTTTTAAAAAAAACTGAGCAACCAACGATAACTGATTAAGGTCCCGTCTATACCGAAATCTGCCTTTCCCTAAGTACCACTTCTCACAAGAATTTTCGAATATTAACTGAATTAAACTTTGACAGCTTCATTTTCGCTACAAATGCTGTTTATGTTTAAATAAGAGACAGGAGGATAGCTACCCGTATGTGGAACAAAAATATTCTGTAGTTTCCCCAGCCTTTTATACACTGAATAGCCGAAGAAGCTGTAGACCTGCCTAGAATCGTGTACGGCACCCACAGGCACGCCGAAGCGCCGCAACACGACGTGACACGGAGTCGCCTAGTGTCTGAAGTAGTGCTGGAGGGAACTGACACCATCAATCCTGCAGGGCTGTCCATAAGTCCGTAAGAGTGCGAACGGTTACATATTCTGAACAGCACGTAGCAAGGCATCCCAGATATGCTCAATAATGTTAATGTCTGGGAAGTTTTGTAGGCAGCGGAAGTATTTTAACTTAAGAGAGTGTTCCGGGAACCACTGTGTAGCAATTTGGGACGTGTGCTGTGCCACATTGTCCTGCTGGAAGCGCATAAGCCAGTCGGATGCACAATGGACATGAATGGATGCAGGTGATTAGTCAGCATGCTTACGTACGTGTCACCTGTCGGAGCCGTATCTATGAGGTGCATTCAAGTTCTAAGGCCTCCGATTTTTTTTCTAATTAACTATTCACCCGAAATCGATGAAACTGGCGTTAATTCCCGACGCAATCGCCCTGCAGACGTACACATTTTTCACAACGCTGAAGCCATGAGTCTGTTTTGACCACTGGAAAATCGCTGAGGCAATAGCAGCACGGCTGGCGAATGTGCGGCCACGGAGAGTGTCTTTCATTGTTGGAAAAAGCCAAAAGTCACTAGGAGCCAGGTCAGGTGAGTAGGGAGCATGAGGAAACACTTCAAAGTTGTTATCACGAAGAAACTGTTGCGTAACGTTAGCTCGATGTGTGAGTGCGTTGTCTTGGTGAAACAGCACACGTGCAGCCCTTCCCGGACGTTTTCGTTGCAGTGCAGGAAGGAATTTATTCTTCAAAACATTTTCGTAGGATGCACCTGTTACCGTAGTGCCCTTTGGAATGCAATGGGTAAGGATTACGCCCTCACTGTTCCAGAACATGGACGCCATCATTTTTTCAGCACTGGCGGTTACCCGAAATTTTTTTGGTATCGGTGAATCTGTGTGCTTCCATTGAGCTGACTGGCGCTTTGTTTCTGGATTGAAAAATGGCATCCACGTCTCATCCATTGTTACAACCGACGAAAAGAAAGTCCCATTCATGCTGTCGTTGTGCGTCAACATTGCTTGGCAACATGCCACACGGGCAGCCGTGTCGTCGTCCGTCAGCATTCGTGGCACCCACCTGGATGACACTTTTCGCATTTTCAGGTCGTCATGCAGGATTGTGTGCACAGAACCCACAGAATTGCCAACTCTGGAGGTTCAACAGTCACTCGGCGATCCCCCAAAACAATTCTCTCCACTTTCTCGATCATGTCGTCAGACCAGCTTGTGCAAGCCCGAGGTTGTTTCGGTTTGTTGTCACACGATGTTCTGCCTTCATTAAACTGTCGCACCCACGAACGCACTTTCGACACATCCATAACTCCATCACCACATGTCTCCTTCAACTGTCGATGAATTTCAATTGGTTTCACACCACGCAAATTCAGAAAACGAATGATTGCACGGTGTTCAAGTAAGGAAAACGTCGCCATTTTAAGTATTTAAAACAGTTCTCATTCTCGCCGCTGGCGGTAAAATTCCATCTGCCGTATGGTGCTGCCATCTCTGGGACGTATTGACAATGAACGCGGCCTCATTTTAAAACAATGCGCATGTTTCTCTCTTTCCAGTCCGGAGAAAAAAAATCGGAGGCCTTAGAACTTGAATGCACCTCGTAGATATATAAGGGCTCCCATATCATTCCAACTGGACACGTCCCACTCCATCACAGAGCCTCCATCTGCTGGAAGTGTCCCCCTGCTGACATGCAGGGTCCATGGATTCATGAGGTTGTCTCCATACCCGTACAAGTCCATCGCTTGATACAGTTTGATCCGAGACTCACCCGACCAGATAACATGTTTCCAGTCCAGTCCAGTGTCGGCATCGACGGGTCCAGGCGAGGCGTAAAGCTTTAAGTCGTACAGTCATCAAGGGTACACGAATGGGCCTTCGGCTCCGAAAGACCACATCCATGATGTTTCGTTGAATGGTTTGCACGCTGAAACTTGTTGATGGCCCAGCACTGAAATCTGCAGCAATTTGCGGAATGGTTGCACTTCCGCCACGCCGTCGTTGATCTCGTTCTTTCAGGATCTTTCTATGGTCGCAGTGATGCCGGAGATTTGGCGTTTTACCGGATTCTTGACACTGACGGTACACTCGTGAAATGGTCGTCCGGGAAAATCTTCACTTCATCGCTACCTCGGAGATTCTGTGTCCCATCGCTCGTGCGACGACTATAAGAGGACATTCAAACTCAGTTAAATGTTAATAACCTGCCGTTGTAACGGCAGTAAGTGATCTAACAACCGCTACAGATGCTTGTCTTATAAAGGCGGTGACGACCGCAAACCTGTTTACATATATCTGTATGTGAATACGCATGGCTGTATGAGTTTCTTTGGCGCTTCAGTGTATATCCTCACTCAGTTTCTAGACGGTTCCCCACTTCCGGTTTCTAGGGTAATCTAGTAAGCACTGATTGCACATGCAAACAAAACGATCGCTATGAGGTGAGGCCGGTAGGTATGCGAGAAACCTAATGTATAGACAGCGTGGGTAGGACCCCGACAAAAGCTACTAGCAAAACTAGAGCAGTCTACACTTACAGTAGTCTACAGTAGCCTGCGACAGTTTAACAACTCTGGATCTAATATTTTGTGTTTGTTGGCCAATGCGCTTGATTTCCTCCGGAAGCTACGTGTATATCGCGCATATCGTCGTCATTCCGGTAGCGAGAATTACTCAGGACGACGTGTAAGTAGGCTGATTAGGTTTTTATGTTGGTAACGCCACTTAGCGCCCTATATGAAAATCACTGACTGTGCTGTGTGCAGTCTGTGGCTGGTTTGCATTGTTGGAATTTGCTATTGTAATGTTGGGCAGTTGACTGTTAACAGCGCGTAGCGTTGAGCAGTTGGAGGTGAGCCGCCAACAGTGGTGGATGTGGGGAGAGAAATGGCGGAGTTTTGAGAGCGGACGATCTGGACGTATGTCCATCAGAAAGAGTAAATTTGTAATATTGGGTATCATGAACTGATATACAGGGCTATTACAAATGATTGAAGCGATTTCATAAATTCACTGTAGCTCGATTCATTGACATATGGTCACGACACACTACAGATACGTGGGAAAACTCATAAAGTTTTGTTCGGCTGAAGCCGCACTTCAGGTTTCTGCTGCCAGAGCGGTCGAGAGCGCAGTGCGACAAAATGGCGACAGGAGCCGAGAAAGCGTATGTCGTGCTTGAAATGCACTCACATCAGTCAGTCATAACAGTGCAACGACACTTCAGGACGAAGTTCAACAAAGATCCACCAACTGCTAACTCCATTCGGCGATGGTATGCGCAGTTTAAAGCTTCTGAATGCCTATGTGAGGGGAAATCAACGGGTCGGCCTGCAGTGAGCGAAGAAACGGTTGAACGCGTGCGAGCAAGTTTCACGCGTAGCCCGCGGAAGTCGACGAATAAAGCAAGCAGGGAGCTAAACGTACCACAGCCGACGGTTTGGAAAATCGTACGGAAAAGGCTAAAGCAGAAGCCTTACCGTTTACAATTGCTACAAGCCCTGACACCCGATGACAAAGTCAAACGCTTTGAATTTTCGGCGCGGTTGCAACAGCTCATGGAAGAGGATGCGTTCAGTGCGAAACTTGTTTTCAGTGATGAAGAAACATTTTTTCTTAATGGTGAAGTGAACAGACACAATGTGCGAATCTGGGCGGTAGAGAATCCTCACGCATTCGTGCAGCAAATTCGCAATTCACCAAAAGTTAACGTGTTTTGTGCAATCTCACGGTTTAAAGTTTACGTCCCCTTTTTCTTCTGCGAAAAAAACGTTACAGGACACGTGTATCTGGACATGCCGGAAAATTGGCTCATGCCACATCTGGAGACCGACAGCGCCGACTTCATCTTTCAACAGGATGGCGATTTTCAAGACCAGTTTCGGTCCATCTCCTGGAATCACTGTGGCGGGATCTGTTGCGTATGACAACGGCAATAACTTGGTCATTATGAAAGTGAGGTTGAAAGATTTCCAGTATCAGTCTTTTTATAATGACGGCTGCGAGCAGTTTGCTTCCGCGCTCTGGGTGACGGACAGTCGGGTGCCGCCTCCCGGCTCCGTGCGTGAATGCGTGAGTGCGTGAGCCACGCCCTGTGACGTGGCCCGGAGGTGACGTCACGCGCCCGGAAGGAAGGAAGCGCGGCCCGGGCAGCGGCCAGCGGCCACACTCTGCAGGGCAGTGTTTGGCGGCGGGGGTGGCTGACGGGGGAGGGGGGGGAGCAGGTGGCTGTAGCAGCTGCCGGCGACAGCGCCGGCTCACACCTATAACCCTCCGTCTGCCGCTGCCCGGCCAGGGAAGACAAGCCAAGCAGCGCTCCTAATCCAGTTTCGCCCCGGCGATGTGGCCCTCTGCTGTTGCTTCTTTCTTGTGATCAGTCTTCTAAGTGATCTACATCTACATTTGTACTCCGCAAGCCACCCAACGGTGTGTGGCGGAGGGCACTTTACGTGTCACTGTCTTTACTGTTCCAGTCGCGTATGGTTCGCGGGAAGAACGACTGCCGGAAAGCCTCCGTGCGCGCTCGAATCTCTCTAATTTTACATTCGTGATCTCCTCGGGAGGTATAAGTAGGGGAAAGTAATATATTCGATACCTCATCCAGAAATGCACCCTCTCGAAACCTGAACAGCGAGCTACACCGCGATGCAGAGCGCCTGTCTTGCAGAGTCTGCCACTCGAGTTTGCTAACATCTCCGCAACGCTATCACGCTTACCAAATAACCCTGTGACGAAACGCGCAGCTCTTCTTTGCATCTTCTCTATCTCCTCTGTCAACCCTACTTGGTACGGATCCCACACAGATGAGCAATACTCAAGTATAGGTCGCACGAGTGTTTTTTAAGCCACCTCCTTTGTTGACGGACTACATTTTCTAAGGACTCTCCCAATGAATCTCAACCTGGCACCCGCCTTACCAACATTCCCCTTCAGATCATTCGGTACGCATACTCCCAGATATTTTACAGAAGTAACTGCTACCAGTGTTTGTTCCGCTATCATATAATCATACAATAAAGGCTCCTTCTTTCTGTGTATTCGCAAGACATTACATTTGTCTATGTTAAGGGTCAGTTGCCACTCCCTGCACCAAGTGCCTATCCGCTGCAGATCTTCGTGTTTTGGTAGAATGGAAGAGAGAAGAAGGGAAACAAATTGGGAGATAAATGTGTTACAGATTCGTTTCTTTTATGGGCAATCAGCCCTTGCCACTTTCACGTCCATGCCTTTGCTAATCAGGACCCATTCAGACCTTACAGAGGCTGCCACATATACTGATGTGGCAAAAGCCATGGGATAGCGCTGCGCACATATAGAGAGGTTGTTGTATTGGAGGAAGAGTCCAAACAGCGAGGTCATCGGTCTCATCGGATTAGGGAAGGATGGGGAAGGAAATCGGCCGTGCCCTTTCAAAAAAACTATCCCGGCATTTGCCTGAAGCGATTTAGGGAAATCACGGAAAACCTAAATCAGGATGGCCGGACGCGGGATTGAACCGTCGTCCTCCCGAGTGCGAGTCCAGTGTCCTAACCACTGCGCCACCTCGCTCGGTACATTTTTTTTTTCATCAGTCTTCTGACCGGTTTGATACGGCCCACCACGAGTTACCCCTCAGAACCAACCTATTCATCTCAAAGTGCCATGTGCAACCTACATCCTCAGTTATTTGCTAGACGTATTCCAATCCTTGTCTTCCTCTACAATTTTGACTCTCTACAACTCCCTCTAGTACTGTGGAAGTTATTCCCTGATGTCTTAACACATGCCCTGAAATCCTAACGTATGCCCTAACATCGTGTCCTTTTTTCTTGATATGTTTTCCATATATTTTACAACATTACTCACTTTTTGTCTTATCAGTCCACCTACCTATCAACTTTCTTCTGTAACACCACATTTCAAATGCTTCCATAACCTTAAGTTCTGCTTTTGCCACACTTCATGACTCATTGCCATACATTGCTGTAAATATTTTCCTCATAGGTATATGTGACACAACTAGTCTTCCATTTGCCAGGAATACCCTCTTTACGTTTGCTAGCCTGCTTTCTATCAACTCTTTCTTTCGTCCGACTCGTATGACTCTGCTTCCCAAACTTTGATGATAAGTTTACCGCTATCTCTTACATGCTACTTTTCATTACTTTCGCCTTTCATCGGTTTACTCTGTTTATATTCTGAACTCATTAGGCTGTTCATTCCATTCAACACATCCTGTACATCTTTTATCCTTTCACTGAGGATAGCAATGTCATCAACGAATCTCGTCATTGATAACTTTTACTCTCGAACATTTCCTTCATTTCCGCCACTGATCCTTCGATGTATAGACTAAACAGTAGGGGCGAAAGACTACATTCCGGTCTGACAACCCATTTTAATCTGAGCACTTTGTTCTTGAGGTTCCAGCTCGTTGTTGCATCTTGTTTCTTGTACACTTCGTATATGACCCTTCTTTCGCTATAACTCAACCCCACTTTTATTAGAATTAAAACTGAGCTGCTGCTACGGTCGCACGGTCGAATCCGGCCTCGTACATGGATATGTATGATGTCCTTAGGTTAGTCAGGTTTAAGTAGTTCTATGTCTAGGGGACATGACCTCATATGTTAAGTCCCATAGTGCTCAGAGCCATGTGAACCATTTTTTGCCACTTCCCCAAATCATATTAGAAATTCCGATGGAATGCTTTCTACCCCTTCACCTTATTTGATCTTAGGTCTCTCATACATATTTTAAATTCTAAAAACTGGGTCACCTATTTCTTCCACATGAAATCCAATTTCTTGTTCTAAGACGTCATCAAAATATTCCTGCGCTAATGTGGACTTCAATGTACTCTCTCTACTTGTCCGCTGTCTCGTCTGGCTTTAACAGTGGAATTCCCATTGTCCTCTTAATTTTGCCACCCTTGAATTTCAGTTGATCGAATTTTGTTTTGACTTCTTTATTTGCTGAGTAGATCCTTCCAACGGTAATTTCTTTTACGATTTCTTCACACTTCCTGTAACTTTGGCTGCCTTGCACTTCCTATTAATTCCATTCCTAAGTGATTTATATTTCTTTCTTTCCCTGAACAATTTTGTACTTACTAATCTACTACGTTTTACTGGCAGAACGCTTTGAAGATGCGTCACATTTAGTCATTTCAACCATATACCTAGGAATTGCAATTATGGACAAATCGGGAAGATCACATAGGTAGTATTGTGGGAAACGCAAACAAAATATTGCGTTTGTATTGGCAGAAGACTTAGATGGTGCATTAGGTGTACTGTAGAGACTGGAATACTCTCTTTCAAATTCTGAAGGTGGCAGGGGTAAAATACCGGGGGCGAAAGGCTATTTACAATTGGTACAGAAACAAGATGGCAGTTATAAGAGTCGAAGGCCATGAAAGGGAAGCAGTGGTTGGGAAGGGAGTGAGACAGGGTTGTAGCCTCTCCCCAATGTTATTCAATCTGTATATTGAGCAAGCAGTAAAGGAAACAAAAGAAAAGTTCGGAGTAGGTATTAAAATCCATGGAGAAGAAATAAAAACTTTGAGGTTCGCCGATGACATTGTAATTCTGTCAGAGACAGCAAAGGACTTGGAAGAGCAGTTGAACGGAATGGACAGTGTCTTAAAAGGAGGATGTAAGACGAACATCAACAAAAGCAAAACGAGGATAATGGGATGTAGTCGAATTAAGTCGGGTGATGCTGAGGGAATTAGATTAGGAAATGAGACACTTAAAGTAGTGAAGGAGTTTTGCTATTTGGGGAGCAAAGTAACTAATGATGTTCGAAGTAGAGAGGACATAAAATGTAGTCTCGCAATGACAAGGAAAGCGTTTCTGAAGAAGAGAAATTTATTATCATCGAGTATAGATTTGAGTGTTCGGAAGTCATTTCTGAAGGTATTTGTATGGAGTGTAGCCATGTATGGAAGTGAAACATGGACGATAAATAGTTTGGACAAGAAGAAAATAGAAGCATTTTAAATGTGGTGCCACAGACTAATGCTGAAGATTAGATGGGTAGATCACATAACTAATGAGGAGGTATTGAATAGAAACGGGGAGAAGAGGAGTTTGTGGCACAACTTGACTAGAAGAAGGGATCTATTGGTAGGATGTGTTCTGAGGCATCAAGGAATCACCAATTTAGTATTCTAGGCCAGCGTGGAGGGTAAAAATTGTAGAGGGAGACCAAGAGATGAATACACTAAGCAGATTCAGAAGGATGTAGGTTGGAGTAGGCACTGGGAGATGAAGAAGCTTGCACAGGATAGAGTAGCATGGAGAGCTGCATCAAACCAGTCTCTAGACTGAAGAACACAAAAACAAACAGGAGACAATCTGATTAGTCTCTTAGACTATTTGCAAATGTTTCTTATTTATCGTCTAATAAAGTCATCAAAAACCCAAAACCAACTGCAGAATGATTTAGACAAGATATCTGCATTGTTAGGAAAGCGGTAATTGATACGAAACAATAAAAATGTGACGTTAGTCGCATGAGAACCAGAAGGAGTTCGTTAAATTTCTTTTACATGACAACTCGCAGCAGTCTGAAGGTTGTCGGTACAACTAAATACGTAGGTAGGACAATTATGAACAACTAAAACTGGAACTACCACGTAGAATATGTTGTTGGGGGAAGGTGAATCAGTGAATACCTTTTACTGGCAGAACGTTTGAAGATACGTCACATTTAGTCATTTCGACCATATACCTAGGAATTGCAATTATGGACAAATTGGAAAGATCACATAGATAGTACGGTAATGTGGGAAACGCAAACAAAACACTGCGTTTGTACTGCCAGGAGACTTAGAAGATGCAACAGGTCTACTGTAGACACTGGCTACGTATGTGAAGCCTCTTCTGGAGTATTGTTATGCGGTATGAGATTCTTTCCGGAAATAATTGACGGAGGGCATCAAAAAAATTCAAACAGCAGCTCGTTTTCCGTTATCGCGAAATAGGAGACAGTCGCGGGTATGATACGCGATTTTGGGTGGCAGTCATTAAAAAAATTGCGTTTTTCGTTCCGCGGAGATCTTTTCACGAAATTTCACCCACCAACTCCTTCCTCAGAATGAGAGAATATTTTTTTACTCCCAAATATATACGGAGAAATAAAAAAATAACGCCTATCTAAAAATGCGAAAATAAGGCATTACAGTACATTAGTGAAGCCAGGGTGTCTATATGCAAGCGAACGTCTAGCATTAAACTATAATTTAGGTAAATACTACGTGGGATATACAACAACTTTTTCTCTGCCATTGACGGCTGAAAAAATGCGGAATTTGTTGTGGGAGGTCGTGGAGTATTTCCGCTTCGGACCCTATAGTTTCATGAAGTTCCGGTAGGTGGCGGCGTTGTACACAGCTTACAAAATGACGTCTGTAAAGGAGGTGCGTTCCAAACAGAGAACTGAAGTTCCACAATGCATCAGCTCTTCAGCCAGGAAGAGCTTAACGATTTGATAAGAGACCTCGATTTTTTCAAACAGTCTTCTGAACTCTTGACATCTAGACTAAATCAGAAGAATTGTCTACAACCAGGAACTAAAGTCACAGCTTATCGGACAAGAGAAGAAGATCTACTTCCACAATTCAGTCAATATGATGCACTTGAATACTGCAGTGACATCCCTGGTTTACTACTAAAAGTGGGACTACGAAAACATCAACCTCGAGACTGGAGGCTTTATATCGACTGCTCAATCATAAGCCTAAAATGTATCTTCCCGCATGATGGTAATTGCTATGCACCCATTCCAATTGGCCACTCTACGAAACTTCATGAGGAATACGAAAACATCCACATGATTCTCCAAAATCTTATAGTCAACACCAATGGCCTATCTCTGTTGTTTTAAAAATGTTTAACATTTTGCGTGGACAGAAAAGGGAATAAACAAAACTCCCTTGCTTTATTTGAATGTGGAACAGCAGAGCAAAGCATTATCACTGGGAAAAAGTTTCATGGCCATCAAGAGATAGCTTTACTGTAAGAGCAGTTAATATCCTAAAAGAACCAAAATCATTCTTCCACCACCTCATATGAAGCTTGGTCTAACGAAGCAATTTGTGAAAGCATAGGACAAAAATAGAGACTGTTTCAAATATATTTGCAAATCATTCCCTGGACTCCGTAATGAAAAATTAAAAGCTGGTATATTTTATGGTCCCCAAATTTCGGAAGCTCATATATGATTTGGAACTCATTAAAGTTATGAATTGCATTGAAGTATCTGCCTGGAGCAGTTTTGTCTCCGTTTTCAAGAATTTCTTGGGTAACAGCAAAACACACAGTTATGACGAACTGGTGCAAAACATGCTCAGAAACTTTGAAACGTCTCTGTGAAGTCGTTTCATAAGACGCTTGTCGAATTCGGTACAACCTATTCATTTTACTACCTGATTTTAGCTCAATTCATGAAATCTTCCAGAAAGACTGAGCCCTCAAATAAGGCCTATTGATTATTATATATGTGTTTTAATGTGGGGTTTCGGTTTTGTTTTGCGGGGAATGCTGAGTTGGTCATCGTCTGATGGGAGCAGACGATGTCGCTTCTCGTTCGAAGGAGAGCACAGGGTGACCAACTTAGGTCTCCAATACTTGAACAGAGAGGTTTACCCATCTTAGTCGAAGGCTGTTTCTGTGTGTGAGGTTGGTGACGGAGGACTACCCCCCTGGTAGCTTCCGCTGCACGGGGAGCTGGGTAATCTCGAAAGAGAAAGCGGCACTCTTCGGTGTATGCTTGGTGAGTACGGATCGTAGCTCTTAAGGGGGGTTTCAGTTGATAGGAAGCAGGGTGAGTTAGGACTTCGTTGTGTTTAACTGGTGAAATACTAAGAAGCGTGTGAAGCGAGTTATTTCTTTTTTAAATGTTTTTTAACCTTTTATTTTGTGGAAATTGCTGTTGTCTTTGTGTGTCGATTTTGTGCCACGTGTTTGGTAATCAATGACCCATTCTGGTTCACCACGGCACCGCAATAGGCTTTATTTTAACAGTTTGCTTGTTTAATGAGCTACAATTTCTGCAAGAATATCTGTTCTTTCGTGCGCTTTCTACAAAGCAGCACAACAGTTTGAGTCAGTATGTACCACGCGCTCTAGTTCGGCCGTTTGCAAGCAGCAGACGCAGTTAGTATGTTAAATAATTATCGCACAGCCTTGTGTATTGGTTAAACCTCTCTCCAGAATAGTGCATGCATGGAATCGTAATGCGAATCTCAGTGAGATATTTGTATGGTATGAATGTAAAGGAGATGACAGTGTAATTGTCTCCCACCCCCGTCTTCTGTGTTTCTTCTTGCTGTAGTTAAATTGTGCTCAGTTTCATTCTCACGTAATTCTTACCTTCGAGCCAGGCACCAGTTATGTGTAGTTAGAATGTGCAACCAAATATTTAGTTACAATAAATAATTTACGTGAAAGATAAATTCTTTGGTGTCGATCTTACCCCCTTACTCTGATTTCCATTCCTGAATTACTCAAGTTGCTTCATGCATGACATGGAGTGCTGTTTATCTGGCTGCTTAAATAAATTTGCGTACTTGTAATTAAATTATTAAAGTAATTAAACTAATAATTTTCCAGCTCCGTTTTTTTTTTAATGGTTAGAAAGGGCTTGGGCTGGTGGCGACCCTGAATTTCGGAATTTTTATCATTAACTGTGTGAGAGAAGAAGCTAGAAATACGAGATAACGTATATGGATCGATGAGAAACGGCGTAAACATATTAATACGTTACAACTTGAAAAGCTTGGGGGCTAATATGAGCATTAAGATTCACTATCTCCAAAGCTATCTTGATAGATTTCCGGACAATCTTGGTGACTACAGTGAGGAACAAGGTGAAAGATTCCATCAAGATTTGCAGGTGATGGAAGAGCGATATCAAGTTAGATGGGACCAGCAAATGATGGCAGGCTACTGTTGGAATCTTCAGCGTGCCTGTCCTGACGATCAACACAAGAGAAAATCACTCGGGCAGAACTTTCCCATATACTAATTGTAAAGTTTTTAAAAGACTGTGTTTTTCTCCTTGCTTCTTCTATAACATGCTGAATCAACAAATGAAACTGATTTCTTGTGAATCTTTTCGTATGTTTTTCTCATTTTCATTTGACTGTGTACACATTGTTGATACGTGGTACAAAACGGACACAATAGGAAGGACCAGGCCCCTTTGCTTTTTTTCTTTTATCACTCGTTTATTACATCAGAGAAATACACACTTTAAGACAAAATGTAACAACATGAAATATTGCTCCCAGTAAAGGTTAACATAAGCAGTGACAAAACTTATTTCTCTTAAGGGTTTCTGCTGGCAACAAATTTGAAGGAGGCAATGTAAGGTTTATATCAATTCAGCTCAAACACGTAGCTAGTGACTGAATCACGACACAGACACTTCAACAATTTCGGCAACAAATAAATAGCGTGAATTTGTACACACAGTAACCAATTAATCAGCAGCCTTGCCACTGAATAAGTAGTAGGCCATTTGGAACGAATTAGCAACACCCAGCAACTAGGGGAGTTAATACCAACAGTCTTTAAATGTCTTTCTCCCCATTAAATAAACAAACTTACAGTAATTAAATGAATAACAAATCAAACTCTTCATTGGGAGCCAAGCCAAAATGAAGATTCCATTAACTGACTACCACTGAAGTCACACTAAAGCTCATCTCTGTGTTCCCAGACACACATGGGGAAAACTTATACAAGACAAGATTTTGAAGGGAGAACATCAGTAAAAGGTACTGGAGCTAACTCGTGCCACTGAAAATTAAGGTACTAGACCAGGGCACAAGGTGGTATACAATGAGGTTGCCTTAGTGCTATACTGCACTCCAAAATATTAATTCAAATGGCCAATTCAAAATTAGGAACACATAAACCAGCATTAATTAACGAGGAGTGACACCAGGTCGCTCGAAGGGATGACAACACTTAATTGAAAAGACGAATGCCGGAGGCGGCAGTAACATCAAACACTTTCTCCGAGTTTTAACCAGGAGTCACTTTCCGCTATACAAGTAAACATTTAACCAAGGACAAGGAAAGAGCCCCAAAGAGAAAATTCAAATAAAACTCCCAAAAGATTACAGGGAACCCCAACTATTTAAATTTAAAAGAATTAGCTCTCCTCAAAGGCAGTATAAACGCTAAGGCCACACTTAAGAGGCCACCATAATTGGTTACAAAATTCTTATGCATTTGCTCATTTTCTTTTAAAGAAACACAAGGCTGCTTAACTTCTGCTGGACGTCCGGTATGGCTCGTGTAGGATACACCAGGCAGAGACCCAAGCTAGGCGGTCGCAAGGCACGGCGAGCAAAATCAGGAGAGCAGACAGGCAGGCAGCCAACACATATCCTCCATGCTGAACCGGCAGACCGCGTACAACCAACCCCACATATACGTGGTTGCTCCCCACCTCGTACCTCGCGGCGTCTCAGCAGGTAGCCCGAGCAAACGTCAACTGCCACTCGCCCCGCGAATGCGGAAAACAACAAGGCAGGCAAAGATAAGAAACATAGAAGGATCGATAATAGACATCCAAGAGACTGGCGCGCCAGTAAAGAGCGCCACGGCTCAAATGTATCTCAATATTTTTAATATTTGTTTGTTAGTTTATCTACATATTGTATATTACCATTATAAATAGGGTCAATCTAGCAAAACGAGTGACATATTCGAATTGAGGGCCATAAAGTTACCCTAAATTCACTGTCAATTAATTGGCAGCAAAATCAAGGTGAAAGTGTTTAGTGAACAAAACAGAAGAAGCACATGACTGGAGATGCTGGTATCCCATAGTCATCAATTTCTTCGAAAATTCAGATATTTTGTGGTCAAATTTGGGACACGAACACAAGATGTTTACATAATCTCCGAACTCAAAATCACACGCATATGCAAGAGAACCATAAATGTCCATTTTATGGAGTTACAGAGGAAAAGAGATATGGTTAACGTGGAAATCACTGATCGACCCAAAAGTGTCCTCGTAAATTATGTTCTTGTAAGAATTTGTGGTTGTAATACTACGTAGTGTCAACGTTTCGTTTCTAGGGACACGTTCATCTCTTACCACTGTAGTTTTTCGTGACTCTTGGACTTATGTAAGTAGTCCATATATGGTAGTTTCGATAGAGAAGACCTACCGCATATCCAACGTATGCTGAATCTTCCATAGAAATTCGGGCCGTATGTAAATTATACCAGAGGTAAGACAAAAACAATGCTTTCACTGCACGATAGCGAAGATAATGTTAGCGATGACAGTGCCAATAAAGTGCAGTTACTAAATGCAGTTTTCCGAAATTTCTTCAGCAAAGAAGGCGAAGTAAGTATTCCAGAATTCTATTCAAGAACTACTGCCAACGTAACTTAGAAGTAGATATTCTCGGCAGCTTCAATCACTTAATAACGACATGTACTGCAGTCCAGTCTGTATACCGGTTAGATTTCTTTCAGAGTACGCTCATATAAGAGATCCATACTTAAAAATTACATACAAACGCTCGCTCAGTGAAAGATCTACATCTAAAGACTGGGAAGTCACACAGGTTGCACCAATAAGTCAAGAAAGGTAGTAGGAGTAACCCAATAAAGTACAGATTTGCAGTAGGATTTTGGAACATATAGGGTGTTCGAACATTATGAATTACCTCGAGGAAAATGGTCTCTTGACACACAATCAGCACGGATTAAGAAAATAATGTTAATGTGGTAGACAACTAGCTATTTACTCTCACGAAGCAATGAGTGCCATCGACAGGAAATCTTAAATTGATTCCACATTTCTAGATTTCCAAAACGTTTTTGCCGGCCGGAGTGGCCGTGCGGTTCTAGGCGCTACAGTCTGGAACCGCGTGACCGCTACGGTCGCAGGTTCGAATCCTGCGTGGGGCATGGACGTGTGTGATGTCCTTAGGTTAGTTAGGTTTAATTAGTTCTAAGTTCTAGGCGACTGATGACCTCAGAAGTTAAGTCGCATAGTTCTCAGAGCTATTTTTTGAACCAAAAAGCTTTTGATACCATTGCTCACAAAGGCTTCTAATGAAATTATGTACTTATGGAGTATCTACTCAGCTGTACGACTGCATTCACGATTTCTTGTCAGAAAGTTCATAGTTATTGACGGAAAGTCATCGAGTAAAACAGAAGTGATGTCTGACGTTCCCCAAGGAACTGTTGCAGGACCTCTGATTTCCCTAATCTATGTAAACTGTTTAGGAGACAGTATGAGCAGCCGTATTTGATTGTTTGCAGATTTTTATGCCATTTACGATCTACTAAAATCGCCAGAAGATCAAAACAAACAGCAGAATGATTTAGGCACGTTATCTTGCGAAAAGTAGCAATTGTGACCGTAAATAACGAAAAGTGTGATTTCATCCAAGTGAGGACTGAAAGGAATTCGTTAAATTTCGGTTACATAATAAATCTAAAGGCTGTCAATTCATCTAAATGCTTAGGAATTACAGTTACGAATAACTTAAATTGGGACGATCGCATAGATAATTTTGTGGGGAAGGCAAGCCAAAGTCTGCTATATGTTGGCAGAGCACCTAGAAAAGGTATTGTTCGTCGTCTCCTAGGGTGAAAAAAATTCGCCCGATCAGTCCATGAAGGACCAACGGTACCGACCGGCCGCCGTGTCATGCTCAGCCAACATGCGTCACTGGATGCGGGTACGGAGGGTCACGTGGTCAGCACACCGCTCTCCCGGCCGTATGTCAGTTTCCGAGACCGGAGCCGCTACTTCTCAGTCAAGTAGCTCCTCAATTTGCCTCACAAGGGCTGAGTGCACCCCCTTGCCAACACCGCTTGGCAGACCGGACGGTGACCCATACAATTGCTAACCCAGCCCGACAGCGCTTAACTTCGGAGATCTGACGGGAACCGGTGTTACCACTGCGGCAAGGTCACTGGTAGCCTCTAATAGAGTGCTGCAGAGCAGTACGGGATCCTTACCACGTAGGACTGGCGAAGGACATCGAAATAGGTCAAAGAAGGGCAGTTCGTACTGTGTTATCGCGAAATGGAGGAGACAGTGTGACGGATAAAGTATGCGAATGGCAGTCATTAAAACAAAGGCTTCTTTCGTTCCGGCAGAACCTTCTCATGTAATTTCAATCACTAACTTTCTGCTCAGAGTGTGAAAATATATTGATGACAACCAACTACATTGAGAGATACGACCATTTTTTTTTAAAGAAAAGAGAATTCAGTGCTCGCACGGAAAGATTTAAGTGTTTGTTGTTTCCCTCGCGCTCTGTTAGAGAACGGAACGGTAGAGATGGAGTGCAAAAGTGGTTCGATGAACTCAGCCAGGAATTGTAGAGAGTCATGTAGATGTAGACATAGATGACTGCAGCAGCCAAAACTGGTTTTTAAAGACACTGAAATTGCAGTCTTGACTGAACAGTCTAGTGAATAATGCACATAATTACGAGGTGCATTCAAGTTCTAAGGCCTCCGATTTTTTTTCTAATTAACTACTCACCCGAAATCGATGAAACTGGCGTTAATTCCCGACGCAGCCGCCCTGCAGACGTACACATTTTTCACAACGCTGACGCCATGATTCCATGGCAGCGGCGAAGGCTTCTTTAGGAGTCTGTTTTGACCACTGGAAAATCGCTGAGGCAACAGCAGCACGGCTGGTGAATGTGCGGCCACGGAGAGTGTCTTTCATTGTTGGAAAAAGCCAAAAGTCACTAGGAGCCAGGTCAGGTGAGTAGGGAGCGTGAGGAATCACTTCAAAGCTGTTATCACGAAGAAACTGTTGCGTAACGTTAGCTCGATGTGCGGGTGCGTTGTCTCGGTGAAACAGCACACGCGCAGCCCTTCCGGACGTTTTTGTTGCAGTGCAGGAAGGAATTTGTTCTTCAAAACATTTTCGTAGGATGCACCTGTTACCGTAGTGCCCTTTGGTACGCAATGGGCAAGGATTACGCCCTCGCTGGCCCAGAACATGGACACCATCATTTTTTCAGCACTGGCGGTTACCCGAAATTTTTTTGGTGGCGGTGAATCTGTGTGCTTCCATTGAGCTGACTGGCGCTTTGTTTCTGGATTGAAAAATGGCATCCACATCTCATCCATTGTCACAACCGACGAAAAGAAAGTCCCATTCATGCTGTCGTTGCGTGTCAACATTGCTCGGCAACATGCCACACGGGCAGCCATGTGGTCGTCCGTCAGCATTCGTGGCACCCACCTGGATGACACTTTTCGCATTTTCAGGTCGTCATGCAGGATTGTGTGCACAGAATCCACAGAAATGCCAACTCTGGAGGCGATCTGTTCAACAGTCATTCGGCGATCCCCCAAAACAATTCTCTCAACTTTCTCGATCATGTCGTCAGACCGGCTTGTGCGAGCCCGAGGTTGTTTCGGTTTGTAGTCACTAGATGTTCTGCCTTCATTAAACTGTCGCACCCACGAACGCACTTTCGACACATTCATAACTCCATCACCACATGTCTCCTTCAACTGTCGATGAATTTCAATTGGTTTCACACCACGCAAATTCAGAAAACGAATGATTGCACGCTGTTCAAGTAAGGAAAACGTGGCCATTTTAAGTATTTAAAACAGTTCTCATTCTCGCCGCTGGCGGTAAAATTCCATCTGCCGTACGGTGCTGCCATCTCTGGGACGTATTGACAATGAACGCGGCCTCATTTTAAAACAATGTGCATGTTTCTGTCTCTTTCCAGTCCGGAGAAAAAAAATCGAAGGCCTTAGAACTTGAATGCACCTCGTAAGGCGGATTCTTCAAGTGACACTTCTCAGTGTGGTTAGAGTACAAGTAGCGAGTCTGCAAAACACAGCTCGCAGCACCTAAGACAGCCAACTGCATCTGTGTATGGAATTGCTTTTGTCCACAACAGTAAAATGCCAATCTGCTCAAACTCAGGGGTGATCCAGTAGCATACATCTTGGTTTTTTTTTTTTGGGCCACCAGTCTTCTGTCTGCTTTGATACACCACGAATGTCCCTCCTGTGCCAATCTTCTCATCTCAGAGTAGCAATTGTGAAACTCGTCCTTCATTATTTGCTGGCTGTATTCCAGTCTCTGTCTCTTTCTGCAGTTTTTGCCCTCCACAGCTCCCTCTAGTACCATGGAAGCCATTCCCTGATATCTTGGCCGGCCGCTGTGACCGAACGGTTCTAGGAGCTTCAGTCTGGAACCGCGTGACCGCTACGGGCACAGTTTCGAATCCTGCCTCGGGCATGGATGTGTGTGATGTCCTTAGGTTAGTTAGGTTTAAGTAGTTCTAAGTTCTAAGGAACTGATAACCTTAGATGTTAAGTCCCATAGTGCTCAGAGCCATTTGAACCATTTGAGCCTGATATTTTAACACATGACCTATTATCTTCCTCCAGCCGATTCTGTAGAGAAACCCCTCATTTCTTACCTTATCATTCCACCTAATTTTCAACATTCGTCTGTAGCACCGCTTCTCAAGTGCTACGATTTTCTTCTGCACCAGTTTTTCCACAGTCCATGTTCCACTACCGTACGACGCTGTGTCTAAACGTGCTTTCTCACAAATTTCTTCCTCAAATTAAGATGTGAGGCTGATAGTAGAACATTTCTCATGCGCAGGAGCGCCCATTTTACCAGTGCCAGTCTACTATTTACTTCCTCCTTCTTCCGACCATCATACGTTATTTTACTTGATTTTTCTTCGGTCTTGCTTCCATTTTGTACGCAACGTCAGAACTGCCTCTGGTGTCTTTACCTTTCCGAAAGCTAAACTGATCTCATCTAATAGATTTCCAATAATTTTCTTTCCCATTGTTCTGTATATTATTCTTGTCAGCAACTGCGATGCATGAGCCGTTAAACTGATAATTCTCGCATCTGTCGGCTCTTGCTGTCTTCACAGTATGTGGGTAATTTTTTTTCCGAAAGTCTGATGTAATATCTCATACATTCTACACAACAAGTTGAATAGTCTTTTTGTTGCCACTTACCGCAATTATTTTAGATTTTAGAAATTATTATGGAATATTATATCTCTCTTCTGCCTTGTTTGATCTTAAGTCGTCCATTCTACATTGTGATTCTAATGCTGAATACCTTATCTCTTCCCTCTCGACTCGTATACCTTCTACTATCAGACAAGCTTTCCTTCTCATAGAGGCCTTCAATGTTCTCTTTTCACCTATCAGCTCTCATCTCTGCATTTAACTGCGGAATTTCCAGTGCACTCTTAATGTTACCACTTTTGCTTTTAATTTCATCTAAATCTGTTTTGACCTTCCTATAGGCTGAGTTAATCCTTCCGGCAACCATTTCTTTTTCGATTTCATCACACTTTTCACGCATTCATTTCACTCAAGCTTGCCTGCCGTTCCTATTTATTTCATTTCTATTGTTTGTAAGCTACCGCTTCTGTTTTGCTCTTTTCTGCTGATGGTTAAGCCTGCGAGCCGAATGTGTAAGTGAAAAATTTTGCACAACGGATTTTAGAACGCTAATTTGTCACCCTGACACTTATACGCTCTCCAGAAGGGTAAGCTTATCCTTTGCTCTATATGTGACGTTAACTAGTCGTATGCAAATCTGGTTGGTTTCTAACCATATCCTCAGTATACGCTAGAATGTTCAGATGTGCTGACCTACAAACACTGCCTCCACCAGGTGGTTACAAACATGAAATACACAAATAAGGAGATATTAAAATGACAAAGGAAAGTACTAGCTATGAAGTGATACACTCAGTAGTGTTAAATTCTTTACTCTCCTGCAATTCACTCTGTACAAGATTACACAGTACGAGCAACATTTTAGTTCTGCCTATTCACATTTGTTAATCGCTCTGTCTGGTACTGTCCTGTGATATATTCGCGGTCGTTAATTCGAGTGCGGAATACTGACATCAGCTATGGCAATTGCGATTATATTTAGAATTACACTCGCTTCTAGCAGCGTGAAGTCTCAGCATAGAACGAAAAAGACACGTGATCAGCAATTTACTTTACTTCCCTAACCACCGTTGCGAATGTACTTCCACTACAGTGATCTAACGCTTATCGCTGCAAAGGTTCTCGCCTCAGCGAGATAACATAAATTCTACCTCACCAAAAGCTTCCGTGGGCACCTCCACGGCTGCAGTGGAACACCAGACGATCCTCAGGCTCTCGCTGCAAGTCCTCTGTCCCAGTAACGAGGTCGCACACCTCGCCAGGACCAGCCTCTCTCCTCGACGCCCCAGGAACAAGTGTTTCTCAGTCGCTACGCTTTTTCGTAGCTCCTGTTCTTTTTTCTTCCCCCCTTTAACGTGCGTGGCCAATCATGTTGCTGGAAGGCGTTGGTTTCCGAGCGCCAATCAATCTCAGTTTGGCAACCGACCGAAGCTTCTAGAAGCTTCCAGACTGTTCCAGAAGCTTCCGCTCTGGCCGTTGGGAAAACCACCTACACGCCGCCACGCGTTTTGTGGGCGGGCCCCTGTGTCTCCTCCTTCTCCTTGTCCTCGGCCACGTGGCTCCTGCTAAGCCGCGGTCCACCCGCCTGGGGTTTCCATGAGCTTACGGGCGCTGTTGTCTTCAGCTCTCAGGCCTGCCTGCCACGCTTGTGTCTTTCCCGTTCTCCTGCCAGCGGAGCCTCCGTCCGCTTCACTATCGCCCAACGTGCACATATTCTGCTACATATTAAGATCCCTAGCCGATGTCAGTATCGTTAATGGTTTCCTGTCTCGATGTTTATACTATTAAAGGGTCTTCTTTCCGGAGTGGTAGTTGTAATGTGGCTCAAAATGATGCCACCGTACATGTTGTTGTTGTCTTCAGTTCAATGGCTGGTTTGATGCAGCTCTCCATGGTACTCTATCCTGTACAATCCTCTTCATCTCCGACTAACTATTGCAACCTAAATTTTTCTGAACCTGGTTGATATATTCATCTCTTGGTCTTGGTAATCCTCTACGATTTTTACACACCAAGCTTCCTTCCAGTACTAAATTGGTGATTCCTTGATGCCTTAGAACATGTCCTATAAACCGGCTCTTGGGGGGGATTTCGTTCCTAAGTGACTTGCATTTCCGTTTTTGTTCTTCCTTCTTTCGTCAATCAACTGAAGTATTCCTCCTATTATCCACGGTTTCTTAGGAGTAACAGTCTTTGTATCTGTGTTTTTCTTTCCGTCTTCTAAAGTGGTCACACCTCTACGACTGTACAGTCTGCTGGGCTATTCCTTATTGCAGTATCTACAGCCTCAGAGAACTTAAAGCACATCTCTTCTTTCTTAAAGGGGGTAGGACGTCAAACGGGCCAACTTGGAGCAGGAGAGACACCACAGGACATTTTAATTTCCACTGCCTAGACTTTTACAAATAAATTCATAAGACTTTGTCAGCATCACCAAGAAGGATTCAGGATTCACACTCATTGCAGTGCAAGTTCGAAAACATAACAAAATAAATTTTTTTTTTACGTGCGAAATTTCATCAGTTTTTTCACTTACTAATGGCTGCATATGTTTCTACAGGTACATTTTTCTTCATAAGTTAGAGAGATTCTTCGATGAATTTTGCACAGCATACATACCATACTCACAGGTGTCTGAAACTCAAGAATTTATTTAATTTATGAAAACACGAATCAGCTGGTATATTTTAAAGTTCATGTTTAGAAAAAAATACAAATTTTATAGTAAATTACCTCAATTTTTACCACAGTTTTTAACAGATTTGGAAAATTCTAGAGTTTCATAGACCTTTAAGTATGGTTTGTATGCTGTGCGAAATTCATCGAAGAATCTCTCTTTCTTATGAAGAAAAGTGTACCTATAGCAACAAATGCAGCCATTAGTAAGCGAAAAAGGAGATGAAATTTCAGATGTAAAAAAAAATTACTTCGTTATGTTTTCGAACTTCCACTGCTACAAGTGTGAATTCTGAATCCTTCCTGGTCATGCTGACAAAGTTTTATTAATTTATTTGTAACAGTATAGACTGTGGGAATTAAAATGTCCTGTGGTGCCTCTCCTGCTCCAAGTCAGCCCGTTTGATTTCCTACCCCCTTTAATACTTTCGTATACCACTTCTTTGCATTTTGATGCTTCCTGGCTAGTCAAACTTTTGCTCACTGGAAAACGATGCCGACGAGAACATCGCCGGCGCACCATGTTGTTGTTGTTGTGGTCTTCAGTCCTGAGACTGGTTTGATGCAGCTCTCCATGCTACTCTATCCTGTGCAAACTTCTTCATCTCCCAGTACCTACTGCAGCCTACATCCTTCTGAATCTGTTTAGTGTATTCATCTCTCGGTCTCCCTCCACGATTTTTACCCTCCACGCTGCCGTCCAGTACTAAATTCGTGATCCTTTGATGCCTCAGAACATGTCCTACCAACCGATCCCTTCTTCTAGTCAAGTTGTGCCACAAACTCGTCTTCTCCCCAATTCTATTCCTCCTCATTAGTTATGTGATCTACCCATCTAATCTGCAGCATTCTTCTGTAGCACCACATTTCAAAATCTTCTGTTCTCTTCTTGTCTAAACTATTTATCGTCCATGTTTCACTTCCATACATGGCTACACTCCATACAAATACATTCAGAAACGACTTCCTGACACTTAAATCAATACTCGATGTTTATAAATTTCTCTTCTTCAGAAACGCTTTTCTTCCCATTGCCAGTCTACATTTTATATTTTCTCTACTTCGATCATCATCAGTTATTTGTCTCATTTCCTAATCTAATTCCCTCAGCATCACCCGACTTAATTCGACCACATTCCAATATCCTCGTTTTGCTTTTGTTGATGTTCATCTTATATCCTCCTTTTTTTCGTGATGACCTAGAAACGTAGGTTTGCCTTTCCTTAATCGTTCGTCTAAGAGAAGTCGTAGGGTCAGTATTGCCTCACGTATTCCAACATTTCTACGGAATCCAAACTGATCTTGCCCGAGGTCAGCTTCTACCAGTTTTCGGCGCACCATTTTTTTTCTTTTTTTTGCGATGGTTCCACCTGATAGACTCGCCGCTCAGATTTGGTACGGCTGTCCAGGGCGCGTGCACGCGCAGTTAGCGGATGTAATCGCCGACCAGGTGATGCCCGACTCCCCTCTGGCTGTGAGCGCGGCTGCCTGCGGTAAGTGATAAAAAGACGCGCGGCCACTAATGTCGGCCGAGACGAGATAGCGGCGCGTGGCGCGTGGCGTGTGGCCGACACGTGTCCGGCACGTGCAGGTAGCACCATTAGGGTCGGCGCTTCCTGGCGGCGCGACGGGGCGTGGGAGGAGGCGGGGGCGGCGGCGGCGGCGGCGGCGGCGCCGGAGGTGGCGTCGGATGTGCCCCGTGAGGGGCGGACGCCTCCTGCCCACGTGAGGGCGCTGTGGCCGAAACACGTGGCCTGCGGGCCTACCGGACCACAGCACTCCTGTTGCATCTGAACGTTGAACCCTACCTGTGGTTTCACCACGTCGTTCTTGTTGTGGTCTTCAGTCCCAGTACTGGTTTGATGCAGCTCTCGATGCTGCTCTATCCAGTGCAAGCGTCTTCATCTACGAATGTCTGCTGCGCTCTACATCTTTATGAATCTACTTACTGTATTCGTCTCTTCGTCACCCTCTGCGATTCCTTGATGTCTCAGAATGTGTTCTATCAACAGCTACCTTCTTCTAGCCTGTTAAGTGGGTAGTTTGCGCGCGCGCGCCTCTTCCACAGTGGGTAATATACGCCAGCGCGCCCGTTCGCGGTGGTGCTGCTGTTCTCACGTTTTCCTTTGCGTTTTCATTGTTGAATTTAAATTGATATTGGGTGGAAATGAATAAAATATATTGCAGAAGTTAACAAAACTGTATTTTCACAGTATTACATATCGTTTTCAGTGTGAAACATTTTTAAAAAAAGGTGCTGCAGACAAGGAAACTTCGCATTATGCGCACCAGTATGAAGTCTCTTTTGTCGTACACACGACACACCTCATTGTTGGTCTTCTCTTGGTTGTCGGTGGCAGGTCTGGAAAATGCCTGGCTGTAAGGCGTGTTGCTTATGGTGTTCGAGGTGGACGTCCTACTGATGTCCCTTGATGTGGTGAAGATACGGTCAACTGTTCACCAACACTAATCAGGAAGCTCATTCTACTTTGTTCGCCACCATGCTTCTTGTACAGAATGTATGCATTGTAGCATGCTGTTGTGTTGGCAGAAGAGCCAACACCGTGTAGGATTGCTACATCATTGTTATTCTTCCCTGGAGTTTCCATTGTTTGATCTTGTGATGTTTCAAGATTTTTGTCCAATAACTGTATATCTTTGAACCACATACAGATATTTGTCTAGCTGTCTGATATTTGTGGAGGCCAAAATGCACGCGTTTTAGCTCACGCAGGCTGGTGTGAGGAGGGAAGAACAACTATACTGACGTGAGGCCTGGAACATGACACGGAATTAGAATTCAGAAAGCGGACGTAATTATTTTGAGACTTAACTTTAACCCATTAATGATGAACGTCGCTCTTGATGGTACATGAGTCACAATATTATCTGTTCACATAGTACTTGTAGTAACTGAATATGGCGCCTTGCTAGGTCGTAGCAAATGACGAAGCTGAAGGCTATGCTAAACTGTCGTCCCTGCAAATGAGAGCGTATGTAGACAGTGAACCATCGCTAGCAAAGTCGGCTGTACAACTGGGGAGAGTGCTAGGGAGTCTAGACTAGAGCTGCCGTGTGGCGGCGCTCGGTCTGCAATCACTGACAGTGGCGACACGCGGGTCCGACGTATACTAACGGACCGCGGCCGATTTAAAGGCTACCACCTAGCAAGTGTGGTGTCTGGCGGTGACACGAAACATGCAATTTCCAACAAGTGGCGGAAAAGCTTCTGATAGTATTTTTTCAGCCTGCTTCTGGCCATCTGGTAGCTTTGTAACTGAGAATCGCACCTATCCAGCCCCCCCCCCCCCCCTACATTCTTGTTGTAGTCAACGACAACTTGTGGCTTTTGAACAATTCCCTTCTTCGAGTTTACATTTACAAATGTATCGTCATGGAAGGTGCTGACCATAACGACGTCCCTTTTGTCTTTCCATTTCATTACCATCTGCTTGTACCCTGTTATGTACTCCCCTTTCTTCAGTTTTTTTCTTTTTTACGAAGTCAGGGAACACCTTCCTGTCTTGCCGATAACATCGGTGTTATTGCTGGTTAGTTTGTCCACCAAATATGTACTGGTGTACCAGTTGTCAAGATAAATAAAGTGGCCTTTCCCGAGTAGATCGTGTGCAAGCTCCAAAACCATTGGAGAGGTTATTTTTTCGTCTGGATAGTGGCTACCATAATTGGTGTCCTTTCCAGTGTAAACAATAAAGTCCCATACATACTCGGAACTGCTTTCACAGAGTTCGTACAATTTTATGCCAAATCTGCTACTCTTTGATGGAATATATTGCTAACTATATATGACGGTAGTATCTGTTCCCGAAAGAACAGTTACCGTCAATGACCATGCAGCTTTGCTAGAAATGAAATGATAATTAAATGGACATCCTAGCTGCAAGCAGGCGTTGATATACTTCATTGGGGACATGTTGAAAATGTGTGCCCCGACCGGGACTCGAACCCGGGATCTCCTGTTTACATGGCAGACGCTTCCATCCAAGGCGTCCTTTCCAGACAACAACGATTCGTCAACGGTGATGTTCCTTTCTGGCATGTACACTGATCTGAATTTACGCCGCAGATGCTCCATAATGGGGTGAATTTTGAATAGTTTTCTGCTGATAGTGCCTAGTGGATCATATGAGGTATTGTCAGCAAAGTGGAGGAATTTCAATAGAAGATGAACCGCTTTTCTCTCATCACTTTCCTGAAGAAAGGTGTGTCAACTGATTCCCTCTTTGAAAAGTACATTTTGTGGTCTGGTTTGTGAAGAATTCCTTGAAGTACAAGCATTCCAATAAGTGGTTTTACCTCGTCGCGTGTAGTATTCTGCCAACTGTGAACCCTGGAGCGTGCTGCTAAATTGGGATGAGAAGCTATGAACTGTTCTGCATAAAAGTTCGTCTGTTCAGCTATCATTGTGCACAAAGCATCATCCACAAAACACATAAAACAACTCATCACATCGTTTTCATCTACATCTACATGTACATCTACATGATTACTCTGCAATTCACATTTAAGTGCCTGGCAGAGGGTTCATCGAACCACAATCATACTATCACCCTACCATTCCACTCCCGAACAGCGCGCGGGAAAAACGAACACCTAAACCTTTCTGTTCTCTTATTTTATTTTGATCATTCCTACCTATGTAGGTTGGGCTCAACAAAATATTTTCGCATTCGGAAGAGAAAGTTGGTGACTGAAATTTCGTAAATAGATCTCGCCGCGATGAAAAACGTCTTTGCTTTAATGACTTCCATCCCAACTCGCGTATCATATCTGCCACACTCTCTCCCCTATTAGTCGATAATACAAAACGAGCTGCTCTTTTTTGCACCCTTTCGATGTCCTCGGTTAATTCCACCTGGTAGGGATCCCACACAGCGCAGCAATATTCTAACAGAGGACGAACGAGTGTAGTGTAAGCCGTCTCTTTAGTGGACTTGTTGCATCTTCTAAGTGCCCTGCCAATGAAACGCAACCTTTGGCTCGCCTTCCCCACAATATTATCTATGTGGTCTTTCCAACTGAAGTTGTTCGTAATTTTTACACCCAGGTACTTAGTTGAATTGACAGCCTTGAGAATTGTACTATTTATCGAGTAATCTAATTCCAACGGATTTCTTTTGGAACTCATGTGGATCACCTCACACTTTTCGTTATTTAGCGTCAACTGCCACCTGCCACACCATACTGCAATCTTTTCTAAATCGCTTTGCAACTGATACTGGTCTTCGGATGTCCTTACTAGACGGTAAATTACAGCATCATTGTTTTAGTGGCACAACTGTACCACTATTACCACTGAACAAATATTGAATACGAACTGAACTAGCACGCACAAAGTCACTAGGTACCGTCAACTGCAGTAGTGTCTCGTCGTCAGATGTTTCTGAATCAAAGTCACTTTCACTAGCCTCAACATCTGTATCTTGAAAACTTTCAGAACTATCACTGAAATAATCGTCACTTTCTAAAAGCAGCTTCTCAATCTCCGAATCTGATAAACGACTTCTTTTCGCCATTGCAAAAGATTACTCACTAACGTTCTGGTAAACACAGACGAAATAGGCGCGCTTTTGCGGCTGCTTCACAGGACGCATTTTCTCGACGCGCGCTCGGGTGGACAATGCTGTAACTGGCCTAGAACACGCTGTGTTCCGTGACAACAGCTGTCATCTAGTAGACGAAGCTCAACTAATACCACAGTGTCAACGGCAGGCCGATAACTCGTCATTCCCACTAGTTACTAGCCACAGAACGCAGTGAACGGATATATCCGTCGAACCCACTGTGCAATAGCAGAGCATGGACGGATATATCCGTCATGCCCACTTAAAAGGCTAGGCAGCTTGTCTCATAATTTTGTTTCTCCCAGACTGTGTTCAGTACCTCCTCATTTGTTACCTGATCCATCTAATCTGCAGTTTTCTTCTGTAGCACCACATTTCAAAGGCTTCTATACTCTTCTTGTCTAAACTGTTTATCGTCCATGTTTCACTTTCCTAAATGGCTATCTCCATACAAATACTTTCAGAAAAGATTTTATAACACTTACATCTATATCTGATGTTAACAAATTCCTCTTCTTCAGAAATTCATTTCTCGCCGTTAGAACTAAACATTTTACATCCTCTCTACTTCGGCTATCATCAGTTACTTCACTGCCCTAACTAGGAAACTCATTTACTACCTCAAGTGTCTCGTTTCCTAATTTTATTCCCTCGGTATCATCTGATTTGATTCGACTATATTCCATTATCCTTGTTTTGGTTTTGCTGATGTTCATCTTATATCCACGTGCTCTTCCAAAACCTTTGCTGTCCTGGATAGAATTACAATATCGGCAAAACCTCAAAATTTTTATTTCTTCTCCCTGAACTCTAATTCCTTATCCAAATTTTTCTTTGTTTTCCTTAACTGCTCGCTCAATGTACAGATTGAATAACATCGGCTATAGGATAGAACCCTAAGTCCCTTATCAATCACTACTTCCTTTTGATGCCCCTCGACTCTTATAACCACCATCGTGTTTGTAAATAGCCTTACCATATGTCCGGTATACCCGTGATTCTTTAAAGAATCGAGCACTCGTGTATAAAACAACTGCAAACTTCTGACTGCAAATGGGTTAACGTACTAAAGACTTGAGGTAAACATGTAAGCGAGAACAAGTCTAGAAGAGATGCTAGAAGAGGTGAGTGTTCATCGCAGGTGAGGGTATCATCTGGTGTGCCCCAGGGCAAAGTGGTAGGTCCGCTGTTGTTTTCTATCTACATACATGATCTTTTGGATAGGGTGGATAGCATTGTACGGCTGTTTGCTGATGATGCTGTGATGTACGGGAAGGTGTCGTCGATGAGTGACTGTAGGAGGATACAAGATGACTTGGACACGATTTGTGATTGGTGTAAAGAATGGCAGCTAACTCTAAATATAGATAAATGTAAATTAATGCAGATGAATAGGAAAAAGAATCCTGTAATGTCTGAATACTCCATTATTAGTGTAGCGCTTGACACAATCACGTCGATTAAATATTTGGGCGTAACATTAGAGAGCGATATGAAGTGGGACAAGCATGTAATGGCAGTTGTGGGGAAGGCGGATAGTCGTTTTTGGTTCATTGGTAGAATTTTGGGAAGATGTGGTTCATCTGTAAAGGAGACCGCTTAGTAAACACTAATATGACCTACAGTTGAGTACTGCTCGAGCGTTTGGGATCCCTATCAGGTAGGATTGAGGGAGGACATAGAATCAGTTCAGAGGCGGGCTGCTAGATTTGTTACTGATAGGTTTGATCATCACGCGAGTGTTACGGAAATGCTTCAGGAACTCGGGTGGGAGTCTCTAGAGGAAAAGAGGCGTTCTTTTCGTGAATCGCTACTGAGGAAATTTAGCGAACCAGCATTTGAGGCTGACTGCAGTACAATTTTACTGCCGCCAACTTACATTTCGCGGAAAGACCACAAAGATAAGAGAGATTAGGGCTCGTACAGAGGCATATAGGCAGTCATTTTTCCCTCGTTCTGTTTCGGAGCGGAACAGGGAGAGAAGATGCTAGTTGTGGTACGAGGTACCCTCCGCCACCCACCGTATGGTGGATTACGGACTATGTATGTAGATGTAGATGTATATGAAGAGGTTCGAAATTATTTGTAAAACCGGTTGCAAGTCACTAAGTGCTCTCATTCTGAAACGCTGGGTGAACATAGTCTGGGTATTTGCACGTAGTGACTCGCACTGTCTCAAGATGTATAGGAGGCATGTTTAAAGGCAGGTGTAGTAGATTTTCATATTTTTTTAGAAAACAGTTTATTTTTAAAAAAATTACAGGACATTCTTCATGCATCTGTTGACTACGTCTCCACATAATCGCTACCCGTTGAACGCCTGTGGCGAGCCGTGGCGCGCCAGCTTCTTCCTCCACTTCAGAACATGAGTACTGCACGGCAAGCGGCGTCTGAGCAGTAGCCGCTGGACGTGTCATATCGAGGCGAGCGGTGTACACAAGTCTTCGGCAGTGCAGCCTTTGCTGTCGGAGACCTGCTGTGTGTGTACCTTTGTCGCGTCTTCACAGAAGGGAACTTCCAGAGCCGTCAACGTGCCACCTGGACGGTTGAACGGTGGTCCAAAGTTCCTTTCAGATGAGTCCCCGTTTGGTCTGGACAGTGATTCTCGACGGATTCCGATGTGGAGGGAACGGGGGACACGATTTCTGGACCCAAACATTGTGGTAAGAGACCGACATCAAGGAGGGTCCCTAACAGTGTGGCAGGGATTTGTTGAACAGATTGTAACGTTGTTGCTTTAATTTGCTGTGAAAGCGGTGCTGATAGACAATAAAAGCGGTTTAAAAGCTGTGAGCCTTCTAAGTAAGTTAACCTTGCATTACTGCGCAACTGTTTCACCAGGTATCCAGTCTAGCTTACCAAATTCCCAACCAGACTAACTATAATCTTTTAATAGTCATACAACAACCGGTGATATATATATATATATATATAAGAGAATTTAAATAAAAATAAATAAATCAGTTTATATTTGGAAATTTATTTTAACATTGATCATTGAAATTTCAGCATATTAAACTTGAGTCGTAACTAAGCTGGTGCCTTATTTAGGATTGTGAAAATGTGAGATTGTAATCTTACGGAACACATCAAATATGGAGCCAAGATTGGGAGACTGCATACAACACTGCATTCATAAAATAACACACAAAGAACGTTGAAACATATGCAAGAGAAAATTAACCACTACCAACCGATTCAATTTTCACCCAAAGAAGTTACGTTCGTAGCACAATCCTGTCCGTCGTGTAATTACCACACACTGGTATACTAAATTCATACTAACTCTCTGTGAAATCTTTCCGAAAAGAATAGGTGAGGGCTATTTGATGCTTACACCACATGCTTCACGTGGTCAACTTGGTTTACACAAAGAGTGTAACTCCACAATAATTTTGATAATTAAAATAAATTACATCGAAACGCGATTTACTAAAGAAAAACCTCGAACTAGTTACTATCGTCTTACTATTAACCTGATGTGTCAAACAACTGTATAAGCACGTGGTACTTGTCTCACAAAGTACACCCCACGTGGGTTGAACATAAAGAAAATTTGCTATATTGAAAAATATTGTCAAGACGAGACGTTATAATCTCACGCACATTCGCATTTAAGATTTATGATCTTAGTTAGAGTTACTGATCGACACGTGGTTCCACTTTACTCACAAAGTAGTGACAAAGCAACTACCGGAAGATATTCTGAACTTCTCACGCGAATTACACTGCGTTGCAATTTAAGATAACATTAGATATTTTAGAGCTAAACCTGAAATAAAGGTGATTAAATTTTTAATTAGGCTGAACTTAAGAAATCCATTGTCCTACGGACTTAGCAGACACGCGCTTAGCCGGAGATCTTACCACTTCAGACGGTCGCCACGGACAAACTGACCTGGTCCCTTCCTGAGGGTGGCTCACAAATACAAACGGAAGTGGCCAGAGGGGCAGCTTCCTATACCAACATGACAAGGGACAGACAGGACCATACTAAGGATATAAACCTCTCTGCTTTAAGAAAGCGTAGTTATCTGTTCCGACGTTGGTCCTACTGTTCTCTAGCAGACAGGCTTGTCTGCTACCATCAAGCATGCAACTAGAAATACATTTGCTCATTCATCCTCTCACACAGAAGGGAAGGGGGATGACAGTATCTTATCATATACAGTACATAAAAGAAAGCTGATGTAGGTTCCGTATGAGACTGCGTGACATGAATTACATATAAACTGAGTTTTAAAGTGTAGTGGTGTGACAGATCGTTCTTGTTTATGTGTAAAAGTAACACGTTCCACTACTCAGTCTCCTCCCAGATAGTCAGAAACGCCACAGTAAATTTAGAAGAGGAATTTATGCCGTAAATGACAACAGATTTAAGAAATTAACATGAAAGGAATCCAGCAGAGACCTTTCAACATGAATACCTCTTCATGAAGTTGTATAGGTGAACAGAGAAGGATTAACTACTGTCAGGTATGGTGACCTGATCTTGGGACCTCATGTGCGGTTACTGCGGGTTGCTGTGTGTCCAGACTTCGTATTGTTGGACGATAATGTTTGACATCAGAGAGCGGGGGTAGTTGATATTTTTTCCCGGAAGCGGAAGATATTGCACTCATGGCGTGGCCTGCTCGCTCTCTCGATCTGAATCCCACAGAGCACGTCTGGGCTGCGTCAGGGACACGGGTTGCACCGCGTCAGCATCCACCAACCACTCTGCAAGACTTGCGAGCAACGCTGAAGGAAGAATGTGCGTTATTGCCTCAACATAACATTGATGACATCATTCACAGCATGCCCCGTCGTTTGTCAGGCCTGTATTACTGTTCGGTATTCCTTACACTGTTTCTACTTCATTGTCATCTGTTTGTACTGGTTTGTGGCCAAGTAAACGCAACCTTGCAAAATTTCCGTTTGTTGCTTTAATTTTGGACACCAGTGTTGATTCGAGACGCCAACAGTAGCTACCAATCTGAAACCAGCCAAGTAAGTTTGAGCGAAGTACCTGTAACAGAAACTTAGAAACAGCTGAACCACCCTTAAGGGGGGTAGGACATCAAACGGGCCAACTTGGAGCAGGAGAGGCACCACAGGACATTTTATTTTCTACTGTCTATACTTTTACAGATAAATTCATAAAACCATGTCAGCATGACCAGGAATGATTCAGGATTCACACTCATAGCAGTGGAAGCGCAAAAACATAATAAAATAATTTTTTTTACATATGAAATTTCATCATTTTTTCACTTACTGTTGACTGCATTTGTTGCTATAGGTACATTTTTCTTCACAAGTAAGAGAGATCCTTTGATGAATTTTGCACAGCATACAAACGATACTTACAGGTGTATGAAACTCCAGAATTTTCCAAATCTATTAAAAACTGTGGTAATAATTGAGATAATTAACTACAAAATTTGATTTTTTTCTAAACATGAAGTTTAAAACGTAACATCTCATTCATTTTTTCATAAATTAAATAGAGTCTAGAGTTTCAGACACCTGTAAGTATGGTTTGTATGCTGTGCAAAATTCATCGAACACTCTCTCTTACTTATGAAGAAAAGTGTACCTATAGCAACAAATGTAGCCGATAGTAAGTGAAAAAATGATAAAATTTCACATGTAAAAAAAATTATTTTGTTATGTTTTTGAACGTCCGTTGCTACGAGTGTGAATCCTGAATCCTTCCTGGTCATGCTGACAAAGTTTTATGAATTTACTTGTAAAAGTATAGACAGTGGAAATTAAAATGTTCTCTGGTGCCTCTCCTGCTCCAAGTCAGCCCGTTTGACGTCCTATCCCCCTTAATGCCCCAACAGGCTAGATTTTGAATGAGTGAGAACGGAACAGCACAGCGATTAAATCAAACGCAGCATACTGAAGTTGACATTCAGACTAGGAAGGTCACTGGGGTTCCATCTAACAACAGCTTCTTTCACAATCGACCACCGAATTGTATTGTGCAAAATGTATGTAATAACTATGGATTACCATCTTACACGAGTGAATCAAGATCTGCTCAAAAATACTAAATCTTTTATAGAATCTCGACGTCAGTGCAGTCTATGGAACGTCCAACAGAAACGCTCTGCCAAGGCAGTGTTCAAACTCCTCTGGTATTTGATATTTATACGACCGATTTCCCCTGCCTAACAGCACAGGATTGGTGCTGTTATGTATCTATAAGTGCCTGCTTAAGCTGGAACACGAACAAATAAAATAAATAGCCTGCAATATCTATACACATAGATACGTACACACACACACACACACACACACACACACACACACAGTCTGTCTGTCTGTCTGTCTGTCTCTCTCTCTCTCTCTCTCTCATACACACCGCGACAGCGTGGACGTGAACCGTATGTGCAGTTGACGGACTTTGAGCGAGGGCGTATAGTGGGCATGCGGGAGGCCGGGTGGACGTACCGCCGAATTGCTCAACACGTGGGGCGTGAGGTCGCCAGTGGTCGGCGGAAGGTGCACGTGCCCGTCGACCTGGGACCGGACCGCAGCGACGCACGGATGCACGCCAAGACCGTAGGATCCTACGCAGTGCCGTAGGGGACCGCACCGCCACTTCCCAGCAAATTAGGGACACTGTTGCTCCTGGGGTATCGGCGAGGACCATTCGCAACCGTCTCCATGAAGCTGGGCTACGGTCCCGCACACCGTTAGGCCGTCTTCCGCTCACGCCCCAACATCGTGCAGCCCGCCTCCAGTGGTGTCGCGACAGGCGTGAATGGAGGGACGAATGGAGACGTGTCGTCTTCAGCGCTGAGAGTCGCTTCTGCCTTGGTGCCAATGATGGTCGTATGCGTGTTTGGCGCCGTGCAGGTGAGCGCCACAATCAGGACTGCATACGACCGAGGCACACAGGGCCAACACCCGGCATCATGGTGTGGGGAGCGATCTCCTACACTGGCCGTACACCACTGGTGATCGTCGAGGGGACACTGAATAGTGTGTAATGTTGTAACTTTAATTTGGTATGCTGATATCGGTGCTAATTGACAATTAAAGTGAGTTAAAAGGCGTGATCTGTCTGGGGACGTTAACCGTGGATTACTGGGCAACTGTTTCATCAGATATTTAGTCTTGGTTTACCAACCAGACTAACATTAATGATAATCTTTTAATAGTCATACAAAACCGGTAATATATATATATAAAGGATAATTTAAATAAAAAGAAAGAAATCAGTTTATATTTGGAAATTTATTTTAAGGTTGTTCATTGAAATTTCAGCGTATTATACGTGAGTTATAACTGAGCTGGTGCCTTATTTACGATTAAAAAAAAAAAGTGAGATTGTAATTTTACGGAACACATAAAATATGGAGCCAAGATTGGGAGACTGTATACAACACTGCATTCATAAAATCACACACGAAGAACATTGAAACATAAGCAAGAAGAAATTAACCACAACCAACAGATTCAGTTTTTTACCCAAAGAAATTACGTTCATACCACAATCCTGTCCGTCATGTAATTATCACACACTGGTATACTAAATTCATATTAACTCTTTGTGAAGTCTTCGCAAAAGAATAGCTGAGGGCTACTTTGATGATTACACCACATGCTTCACGTGGTCAACTTGGTTTACACAAAGCGTACAACTCCACAATAATTTTGATAATTAAAATACATTAGATCGAAAAGCAATTGACAAAAGAAAAACCTTGAACTGGTTACTAACGTCTTACTATTAACCTGATGGGTCAAACAGTTATATAAGCACGTGGTAGTGGTCTCGCAAAGTACACCCCACGTGGGTTGAACGTAAAGAAAAGCATAAAGAAAAGTTGCTATATTAAAAAAAATATTCTCAAGACGAGACGTTATAATCTCACGCACATTCGGATTTAAGATTGATGAACTTAGTTAGAGTTACTGATCAACACGTGGTTCCACTTTACTCACAAAGTAGTAACAAAGCAACTACCGCAAAATAATCTGAATTTAACACGAGAATTACACTCCGCTGCACTTTAAGATAGCATTAGATATTTTAGAGCTAAACCTGAAATCAAGGTGATTAAATTTTCAGTTAGGCTGAACTTAAGAAATCCATTGTCCTACGGACTTAACAGACACGCGCTTAGCCGGAGATCTTACCACTTCAGACGCTCGCCACGGCCACACTGCAACTGCCTACTGCCGAGCGTGCTTCCTGAGGGAGGCTCACAAAGACCAACGGAAGTGGCCAGAGGGGCAGCTTCCTATACCAACATGACAACGGACGGACAGGACCATACTAAGGATAGAAACCTCTTTGCTTTTAGGAAGCGTAGCTACCTGTTCCGACGTTGGTCCTACTGTTCTCTAGCAGACAGGCTTGTCTGCTACCCTCAAGCATGCAACTAGAAATACATATGCTCATTCATCCTCTCACACAAAAGGGAAGGGGGTTGACAGTATCTTATCATATACAGTATATAAAAGAAAGCGGATGTAGGTTCCGTATGAGACTGTGTGACATGAATTACATATAAGAATTACATATAAACTGTGCTTTAAAGTGTAGTAGTGTGACAGATCGTTCTTGTTTATGTGTAAAAGTAACACGTTCCACTGCTCAGTCTCCTCCCAGATAGTCAGAAACGCCACAGTACATTTAGAAGAGGAATTTATTCCATAAATGGCAACAGATTTAAGAAATTAAACATGAAAGGAATCCAACAGAGACCTTTCATAACCCCAACGCTCCGGGAAAAGACTGTGCAGGGAATTTTCTGGCCATGCTAGGACATTCCCAAGCAGGCTTCTCACACCCTACTTAAACCAAAAGTGTAAAAGAAAAGGCAAAAGGACACCAGCTACTTGCTAAAACACAATAATTTCAACACATCTTCAGAATCCACCAATTTCAAACAGAAAAAAAAGAACACAATCTGTGACACCTATTTAAAAGGTAGTGTAGACCTAATTCGGTCAGCAAGTAAAAACAATGGTTCCTGTGTCATTAATATGAAAACAATTTCTGGTTGTTACCCTTATGGAGTTCACCAGTATTTGCTCATTGCAAGAGCCAACTGATCACAGGAAAATTTATGACTGTTTATTAACAAGCAAAATTTATGAAAATAGCAAAGGTGCCACAGCAATTAAAAAAAGAACATCAAATAACTTCGGTATTAAAAAGCAGAACATAACAATGCACAATCTGCAAAAGCAACAAAATGATAAGAGAAAAAACATGTTTTACAAAGTGGTTATCGCAAAAAAATTCTATATCGTATAAAACTAATAATTTGTAGAATTAAAATAACTATGTGGCACTCATTTAATCACTCTACTATATTTCAATTAGCTAGCAAACAATGAGCACTGTGTCATTATACTGAAACTACAATAATTATGTGATTGTTACCCTTAAGGGGTTCCTCACAGTAAATATGCCCCATGCAAAGGCTAATCGATCACAGTTCAATGAGAATAAAAGGCTATCTGACTGATAAACGAAGCAATGCCACAGCAATGAATTTACGAAACAAAATATCACAAATCTAATACATCACACAAAAACAAACATTGATAAATAAAACAGTACAATAGTCAACATCTAAAACAAAAAAACACCTATAAATAAAACACCTGCAAAATACAAGAGTCAAAGTCTAAAAAATATAAATAGAACACCTGCAAAATACAAGAGTCAGTCTAATAAACACCAATAAATCGTACTCCTGCAAAACACACGAGTCAGAGTTTCTCTGACAGAAACACACGTATATGCACTGGACTAAGAACCGTATAATCACTGTTCACTGACACACTCAGTACTTCCACTGTTCCGAGGCACAATATAGGGGAAAGAGAGGGGGTTCGTCGCCACAGCTGTCATTAGGGATTTTTTTGTCCATCTGTTGCGTGCGATCCCGCCGTCTCTGCCCGCTCATGAAGTTTCTCCCGTGTCACGTCATCTCGATTTGGTTCCATGTTTGTGTTGTCAAATTCGTGCGGTATCCTCGTTTGACACGCCATGTTGATATTCCTGGGCAAGGATGACACTTAATGGCTCTTCTTTTGTGCCACCCTTAGCGACCAGAGAACATCGAACCATGATTTACTGTCGCTTGACAGTGGGCATCCGTCAGGAGATGTTGATAGGCGTCATTGAAGTCTGCCAGTTACTCTGGACAGTATGTGTCAAAAGGCTCCACGCCCTTTGTGTTGTTACATTCTTGGGTTATCCTCAATTGGCTCGCCGGTTTGATATTCCTGGGCAAGGATGACACTTAATGGCTCTTCTTTTGTGCCACCCTTAGCGACCAGAGAACATCGAACCATGATTTACTGTCGCTTGACAGTAGGCATCCATCAGGAAATGTCGATAAGCGTCGTTGACGTCTGCAAGTTTCTCTGGGCAGTACCTGTCAAAAGGCTCCACGCCCCTTGTGTTGTTTCACCGCGGCCGTCTCGTCACGGTCGCGTGCGTGTGGTGCGTTGCCAGCAGATGGATTTCCGCGCGGTGGACCGCTCGCCCATCTCAGGTCATCGCCTCGAGGAAGGGTCGCCCGGGGCGGCCGCCCATTAGCTCCAGGTACAAGGGAAAGTGTTTGCCACTTACTCTCCTTTTGTTGTCGGCCGCGCTCCCAAAGTGGCCCGGATGACAGCGTGTCCCGCTGGGAAACCCGCCAGTTTACAACTAGTCCGGCTGCTCCCGCTGTCTCTTAAGAGTTTTGCCGGTTCGCTTTCACGTTCTCAACTGCATTCACAGAAATTTTTCATCATCCTTATGTGATAACACAATGTCATACATAATACCACTTAGTATTGTCTTTCACAATTTTTAAGAACAAAGTGAGACTTAATATTTTTTTTAAATAAAAAAATTAGATGAATCGACAATATAAAATAAAATTTAAATGACTTGACAATTTAAAAAAAATAAAAGTGAAATGACTTGACAGTATAAAAATAAAAATTTAAATGAACTGACAATATAATATTTAAATCCACATCACTAATGTGGTTCACTTACGTTTTAATAAATCAAATGCTATTTATTAATTCACTAAAATGAATAGGATTATGCCTTGTGCAAGTATAGGTCAGGACAGCATAGGGTTCACATGTTATTTACACACACATACATGCACACCTGTTGTCTATTCTACAAACTAACTACCCATAAACATGCATTACTCAATATTCTACTTCTATCCACTACTAGTTAAGCCCATAAGCTACTTCAATGCTATTTCAACACCGTGTATATACCACTACAACATTGTTCTAATTCATCCTCTTCTTGACGCTCGCAGCATACGTCTTGTCACATGATAAATATGGAGAACTTTCCTTAAACATACACATTAAAAAGAACAATGGTTATTTACACGCCAAAACATTTATACCAGTTCGTACACCTGAAAAGAGACTCGCAATTATACATTTATCATACTCATATATTCACACATAAAACAGTAAGAAAATTTCACCTAAAATTACGTTATCACAACAATTAATCACGCAGATGACTCTGAGAAGGTTAATAATATTTGCATTATACAGGTTATATTACATTTTCTTACCCATTTTGCTGCGATTTCGTTCCTTCTTTACGTTACCTTTCGCTTCCAAATCAGTTATTTCGCCTGTGGTGGTTATTCTGGATTCATTTCTCATGAATGGCAAAATTGTGGTCACCTCTATTCTGTAAAACAATATCATCTTAACATATTGAACTTACAACAGACACAAAAGATCCGAATCCTCCTGTAGTTTAAATGACAAATGTTTTGCTTTATCCTTATTACCTTAAACCAAGCTTTCCTTCGTTCCCATAATCAAAATTATTTAATCATCCTCTACCTTCAAGAGGGAAATTTCCTCAGTACAAATCACATAGGCTGCAGTGCATCCCGCACCAGCGAAAACAGTAAGCTGTAATGCTCACAGCATCAGCAAAACACATAAACGTCGCTTTTCTAGGACAAGTATTAACGCAGAATAATTTTTTTTAGGCTTTGGCTCAACATCAATCAAGACTACAAAAAGGATCCATATTTCCGTTCCATTCTCCATTTGCTGAAAAGCTGCTCGTATTTGACTACCACAATAATATTTCAGAGCCACGTAAATTACACAAACCACAATTCTTCTTTCACCTTGAAGGGAATCAATATACTTACGAAATCCACAGACAGCACTTTACGTACTCAGCTATAAAGAACAAAAAAGACATATATCATCAATATTAACATATCATCGCATATTGGAAGCCAATGGTTCAACAATCGTATTATCGCATCCTGTTTTCAAGATTCCAAACTTACTCATTCCTTTCTCAGAGTTCTCCTATCTTAAAATATTCATACAGCACGCATACTATAGTAAGAGATCCTCATTTATACTGACAGATATAGAATAGTAATAGATAGATAGTAGCACTGAAAGCAGAAAATCGGAAACAAGGCTACTAACAGCTGGGGACCTGGGTTTGCCAGACCCATAATACCCACAGATCGGATATTCCCCTGAGTTTTGCATTAATTCAACGCAGATATTGCTTCTCTCAGGAGCGGCTCTTTTCGATTTACACACAAAAAAACATAAACAACATTTCACTCGTTCACAAAGAAACCTTTTATGTTCACATTTGAACCAACCTAAATCCTAATTGCACAAGGAAAGAAAAATAACTAAAAACGTCACTTCAATCAATCACATAGAAACAGCTTTATCATTATTTTTACTAACATATTATTCAAAATGCATACGTCACAAATTTAAACTAATCAATTCTTTCTCCTCACCGTCCTCTCTACTTCTCACTGTCCTTTCTACTCATTTGCCATGTCGCTCATTTGTTCCGATTGGGCGCCTTCTGCGCTGATCGTTTGTCATTGCCGATTTCGTTCATTTCCATTTGCTGGATTATGTCTAGGGTTAGCCGGCCGAATTTCAACATCATGAGGTGCTCCGCCTACAGTCCTATTCCCACCGTATTCACCGTGATATCGATTCTGGTTGCCGTAACTGTTCCGTTCATGATTCTGTCCACGTCCTCGATCATTTCTGTTGTTCCACCTGTGTTCGCGACTGTTACCCCTGTTTCTATACGGCCTGTCCCGATTATTGTTCCGTTCGCGTCGCGACGACCAGTCACGCCGTTGATTAGTACTACGGCCACGACTGCGATCGCGCTGCTGTGCCCCGTAATAACTTTGTGGCTGATTAGGCGGGCATTCTGCTGTATTATATTCCAAATCTTGGAGAAGTGTTTTAAACGTTTCCACGTCCTCTTTGCATCGTCCCGCAAGAATGACGTGCCGCAAGTGCATCGGCAATTTGGTGATGCATATCCTAATTAGTTCCGCAGGCCCGTATGGGTCGTATAAAAATTGATTTGCCTGCAGCATGTGGTCGAATAGACGTGCAGGGTTGCCGAAACCAGACTGGTTCAAATTTGGCAGCATAATTATGCCATGTTTGACCCTATCTTGTGCCGCTTCCGACCAATAGGCGGACAGAAAGGCTTGTCGAAACTCCCGAGTGGAGTTGCAGTGACGCGCTGCCGACCTCATGCGAATCGCCGGTTCGCCTTCCAAATAGCCACACATATATTCTATCTTATGTGAACTTGCCCAGTCGGGGGGAAGACAAAACTCAAATTGCTCGAGCCATGCACGTGGATGTATTCCTTTTTGCGAATTTCGGAATATCTCAAACTTTCTTACCGTAAGGAAATGTTTGAAATCAAATCCCCGCATTTCCTCCTGGCGAGGCCCTTGAATGTTTCTGTTTCTCTCATGTCTGCCCCTTAAATTACATTCTTCCCTGTCGTCAAAATCTCCCTCGTGGCCGGAGTCCCTCTCTGCACTGTTCGTACGGCTATTTTTAGTGCTATTGGCGAGTTCGGAATCACACGCCATGCGGTTTTCCAGATGCGCCACGCGTTCTTGTAATTCGCCTGTTACAGCTTTGTGTTGTCTGTTCACTTCAAACTGTCCCTTCTGAAATCTAAGAAGCGAACGCACTTCTTCGGTCTCTGCGGCCGCTACCGGTGTAGTATTGTTCCCGCTTTCCGTCAGCTTCATCGTGCCTACAATGTCCGCTAATGCCGCAATCTTATCATCAATTTGTCTCTTGTCCTCCGCCCCAGTCTGCTTCAATTGTTCTACTTGCTGTTCCAACGCGTGGATCGCTAAACTGTTGTCCGCTATTCTGTTGCTAACGGACGTGGGACAATGCGTTTCCGCCTCTTGGACCCTCGACAGTACCTGCTGGTACTCCCTTTGGCATTCTTCCCTCAGCTCTTGGAAATTCCTAAGTAGCCGTTCTTCGCTTTCTTTAGATTGGGCATCGCCCCTCCGCTTGCTCTGTTCTAAGGCTTGCAGACGATCATCGATTTGTTCAAATGTACGGCCTAATTCTTTCATAATATCACTTTTTATCTCACTTGCCAGATTGTTTATTCTTTGTGAGATATCATCGGACACTCTCTGCATCGACTTGTCGACTTTATTTGTCTGCTGGATTAGTTTTTCGTCTATTTGTTCGCCTAGCTCTTGGATCGATTTTTCGGATGATTCTTTTTGTTCTCGGAACGATTTTTCAAATGATTCTTTATTTTGTTGCAATAAGGCTTTCATGAGTTCTGCCAAATCAATTTGGTTAGTTGGAGGCAAATTAATTTGTGGCTCTGATGTGAGCCCGTTCGTCCTGTCTTGCATTTCGTCTGAAGTATTCCCCATTGCATTTTCGGAACCGCCCGACGCGTTAACATTCGAAATTAAATTATCCCCTTGGTCCATGTTGCTTAGGTTGTCGGACCGCTTACTTTTAGTTTGGTTACGTGTCTGCATTAGTGCAATTTATAACCGGTATGCGACACACTAATCAAAATAAATGTGTCCCACAAAAATTACGACAGTCACACGAAAGATACCCAACCTAGTACGCACTTTTTCACACGCAAAACAAATTTTTATCTTAGATCGAAACAGTGGAATTTACAAGCGAGAATAAAAAAAACACACAGACATATAAAACACACAAATATAAGAAAACACAACAAGACAAACAACGCAACGCCGATCAACAACGCCGTGAATCTTTTGAAAGTCTGCTCGGAAACAACGCAGAAGTTGTTTGAGCGCTGTAGGGAAAAAAAATTAAGATTATAACACGCTCGCAATCTAACATTTCAGAGATTCCAGAGTCTAGCGGAATCACAGAACAGGGTCGCCATGTGTAATGTTGTAACTTTAATTTGGTATGCTGATATCGGTGCTAATTGACAATGAAAGTGAGTTAAAAGGCGTGATCTGTCTGGGGACGTTAACCGTGGATTACTGGGCAACTGTTTCATCAGATATTTAGTCTTGGTTTACCAACCAGACTAACATTAATGATAATCTTTTAATAGTCATACAAAACCGGTAATATATATATATAAAGGATAATTTAAATAAAAAGAAAGAAATCAGTTTATATTTGGAAATTTATTTTAAGATTGTTCATTGAAATTTCAGCGTATTATACGTGAGTTATAACTGAGCTGGTGCCTTATTTACGATTAAAAAAAAAAAAGTGAGATTGTAATTTTACGGAACACATAAAATATGGAGCCAAGATTGGGAGACTGTATACAACACTGCATTCATAAAATCACACACGAAGAACATTGAAACATAAGCAAGAAGAAATTAACCACAACCAACAGATTCAGTTTTTTACCCAAAGAAATTACGTTCATACCACAATCCTGTCCGTCATGTAATTACCACACACTGGTATACTAAATTCATATTAACTCTTTGTGAAGTCTTCGCAAAAGAATAGCTGAGGGCTACTTTGATGATTACACCACATGCTTCACGTGGTCAACTTGGTTTACACAAAGCGTACAACTCCACAATAATTTTGATAATTAAAATACATTAGATCGAAAAGCAATTGACAAAAGAAAAACCTTGAACTGGTTACTAACGTCTTACTATTAACCTGATGGGTCAAACAGTTATATAAGCACGTGGTAGTGGTCTCGCAAAGTACACCCCACGTGGGTTGAACGTAAAGAAAAGCATAAAGAAAAGTTGCTATATTAAAAAAAATATTCTCAAGACGAGACGTTATAATCTCACGCACATTCGGATTTAAGATTGATGAACTTAGTTAGAGTTACTGATCAACACGTGGTTCCACTTTACTCACAAAGTAGTAACAAAGCAACTACCGCAAAATAATCTGAATTTAACACGAGAATTACACTCCGCTGCACTTTAAGATAGCATTAGATATTTTAGAGCTAAACCTGAAATCAAGGTGATTAAATTTTCAGTTAGTCTGAACTTAAGAAATCCATTGTCCTACGGACTTAACAGACACGCGCTTAGCCGGAGATCTTACCACTTCAGACGCTCGCCACGGCCACACTGCAACTGCCTACTGCCGAGCGTGCTTCCTGAGGGAGGCTCACAAAGACCAACGGAAGTGGCCAGAGGGGCAGCTTCCTATACCAACATGACAATGGACGGACAGGACCATACTAAGGATAGAAACCTCTTTGCTTTTAGGAAGCGTAGCTACCTGTTCCGACGTTGGTCCTACTGTTCTCTAGCAGACAGGCTTGTCTGCTACCCTCAAGCATGCAACTAGAAATACATATGCTCATTCATCCTCTCACACAAAAGGGAAGGGGGTTGACAGTATCTTATCATATACAGTATATAAAAGAAAGCGGATGTAGGTTCCGTATGAGACTGTGTGACATGAATTACATATAAGAATTACATATAAACTGTGCTTTAAAGTGTAGTAGTGTGACAGATCGTTCTTGTTTATGTGTAAAAGTAACACGTTCCACTGCTCAGTCTCCTCCCAGATAGTCAGAAACGCCACAGTACATTTAGAAGAGGAATTTATTCCATAAATGGCAACAGATTTAAGAAATTAAACATGAAAGGAATCCAACAGAGACCTTTCAAGTGCACGGTACATCCAAACCGTCATCGAACCCATCGTTCTACCATTCCTGGACCGGCAAGGGAACTTGCTGTTCCAACAGGACAATGCACGTCCGCATGTATCCCGTGCCACCCAACGTGCTCTAGAAGGTGTAAGTCAACTACCCTGGCCAGCAAGATCTCCGGATCTGTCCCCCATTGAGCATGTTTGGGACTGGATGAAGCGTCGTCTCACGCGGTCTGCACGTCCAGCACGAACGCTGGTCCAACTGAGGCGCCAGGTGGAAATGGCATGGCAAGCCGTTCCACAGGACTACATCCAGCATCTCTACGATCGTCTCCATGGGAGAATAGCAGCCTGCATTGCTGCGAAAAGTGGATATACACTGTACTAGTGCCGACATTGTGCATGCTCTGTTGCCTGTGTCTATGTGCCTGTGGTTCTGTCAGTGTGATCATGTGATGTTAGAATAGCCTTCAGCTAAGTCCATGGCTACGACCTAGCAAGGCGCCATTAACCATTTCTAGAGAGAGTCTCACTTGTATCATCAAGAATGCTGTATACAAATGATGGATTAAAGTTAAGTGTTCCAGCAGCTACATATTTTCTTTATAGCATTCATTCCGTATCCTGTTTCAGACCTCACGCCCGTCTGCTTGAGTTTAACGCGTGCATTTCGGCCTCTCTAGCTATACAACATAAGGATTACGCCCTCGCTGTCCCAGAACATGGACACCATCATTTTTTCAGCACTGGCGGTTACCCGAAGTTTTTTTGGTGGCGGTGAATCTGTGTGCTTCCATTGAGCTGACTGGCGCTTTGTTTCTGGATTGAAAAACGGCATCCACGTCTCATCCATTGTCACAACCGACGAAAAGAAAGTCATATTCATGCTGTCGTTGCGCGTCAACATTGCTTGGCAACATGCCACACGGGCAGCCATGTGGTCGTCCGTCAGCATTCGTGGCACCCACCTGCATGACACTTTCGCATTTTCAGGTCGTCATGCAGGATTGTGTGCACAGAACCCACAGAAATGCCAACTCTCGAGGCGATCTGTTCAACAGTCATTCGGCGATCCCCCAAACCAATTCTCTCCACTTTCTCGATCATGTCGTCAGATCGGCTTGTGCGAGCCCGAGGTTGTTTTGGTTTGTCGTCACACGATGTTCTGCCTTCATTAAACTGTCACACCTACGAACGCACTTTCGACACATCCATAACTCCATCACCACTTGTCTCCCTCAACTGTCGATGAATTTCAATTGGTTTCACACCACGCAAATTCAGAAAACGAATGATTGCACGCTGTTCAAGTAAGGAAAACGTCGCCATTTTAAGTATTTAAAACAGTTCTCATTCTCGCTGCTGGCGGTAAAATTCCATCTGCCGTACGGTGCTGCCATCTCTGGGACGTATTGACAATGAACGCGGCCTCATTTTAAAACAATGCGCATGTTTCTATCTCTTTCCAGTCCGGAGAAAAAAAATCGGAGGCCTTAGAACTTGAATGCACCTCGTATTTCGACATATTCTTTCAGCCATTTTGCCCACAATATTGTGCACTTGTGGGATGCTGCCAACAACGGCATGAACCTCTCCCTACCACACAGCATTGTTAGAAACAGGCTTCCTTGTCCCGACACAACCTGGAGTACAATCCGTGCTGGGATCTTCGACCATTAATATAATAGACTGGCCCTGACGTTATTTTCGTGGCTCCAACATCTCTGGGCTGAAGCCACGTGAATGTTGGCAAAACATGGTTGTTTCGTGTTGCGCTTATGGCTGTACTCAGCGTTTTGTCGGGGGAAATGGCGTTACATTTCACACGTAAGTGTTTCTACGATAGTGCAGATGCGTTTATTGAAATCTGCTGAAGTCACTTTTATATGTTTTTTACACTTGAAATAGAGTATCACGTAAATTAAAGTGTTGAAAGTGATGCCTGTAAAGTCTGACTCATATTGCATTTTGGAAAGTATCTGTGATAATTCGCTTACAGAAGTAAGTATAACTGTTTCTCGTTCCTACTCATAGGTTCCCTAAGGATGAAAACCGAAGGCAGCTTTGGATACAGGACCTGAAACGGAAAAACTTTAAGCCATCTGCACATACGCGCCTTTGCTCGAAGCACTTCGGGGAGATGTGTTTTGATAGGTTAGTTATTATTTGCAATGTATATTTATAATTTATATTTATAGTGTCTGTCATTTTTAAACCTAGGCTCCAAAATTATTTTCTGAAACTTCAAAGTCTCACCTTTCATCTAAAATATCATTGTTTTTAAACTGATAGTTTAAACGTTTGTAAAAATAGTGGGAACTGAATCTTTGAAGTGCACCTAAAATTGATACTCAAAATGGACCTGCTCCTAAGGTCGACAATTTTGGCACATATAGTTGACATAATTCCCGTATACCATGCATGGGGGCTAAATTAAAATTAAATATGAATGCAAATATTTTTAGTAGCTGTATGTCCGATTACGCAAGTCTCGTAAACGGCTGGCCCTGACAACTAATTGTTACGCTATCTGACTGCATAGAATGACAACAAAGAATGTAAGAAAATTTCTGTTAACACAATTAACTAATTAAGTCCCCAGCAACTATAAAATCTACGAATCCAACAAAGCACAAGTGTAGCTGTTCTGTATGTGGTAGTATGACTCAACGCACATCTGGCACGGTTCTTCTTCAACAAGACAAGAATTTTTAAATATCATTTATACTGACGTGATAAAAGAAAATTAGAAATACTATAATTGTGCAAGAAACCCAGAATTACACTCTAATACAAGAACACAAGCCAGATGCTTTGTTGACTGAACCTGTAATGACACATTATTCAGGACACACAAATAAATAGACAACATAATATTTATTACCTTCATATATATTGACGAAAAGCACTCTGACCATTACAATATCTGCATTGGAATAACATCTGCTATCTCTCCCACCACATAGCTGCATAAAACATCGAACAAACACTCACTACTACCCCATCTCATTCCAACTTCAGCTACAAGCAGTGTCCACCACAACTTCTCGGCAAGAACTGCCTGTCGCTGCGTCTCAATAATCACTGCCAGTGGAGGCGGCGGAACAATACTCTCTGGCGCGATTTCTGGCGCTGTGGCTCAGTGTAGCCACCTTTCATATGCCCTTCCTCCACGGGCTAGAATTTGATGGTATTTTTGCCAGCATTGGTGGTGAAAATACCACCAGATTCGTGAAAAAAATACAGACAAAAATAAAAGATAATATTAATACGTAAGTATCATATAACTAGATAAAATTTTGGCTTTGCACTGACCTTACAATAGCCTAATATATCAAATACAGTAAGGAATACAAATTCTTTCATACATATGACTTTACATAATAGTTTACAGAAATATCATGTGGTTAAACAATTCAATCGATAGCGTCAGCAATGACGAATATGAGCAGGTAAGAGTCTTATAACTTTTCACAAACAGTAATACACAAAAAATCAGTTTATACAAATATTCACATAAAATGTTTTCATAACAAGTGGTTGAGCCCGCATCTCGTGGTCGTGCGGTAGCGTTCTCGCTTTCCACGCCTGGGTTCCCGGGTTCGATTCCCGGCGGGGTCAGGGATTTTCTCTGCCTCGTGATGGCTGGGTGTTGTGTGATGTCCTTAGGTTAGTTAGGTTTAAGTAGTTCTAAGTTCTAGGGGTCTTATGACCACAGCAGTTGAGTCCCATAGTGCTCAGAGCCATAACAAGTGGTTGACAGTTCCAGCAGTAGCACCCAGCAATGTTGAGTAAGTGCAGACAACATCAGGTGACATCATTTCAGTAGAAGCAGTCCATCAGTGGCACCCAGCATTGTGGAACAGGTGCAGACTCCAACAGGTGACATCATTTCAGTAGAAGCAGTCCATTAGTGGCACCCAGCAATGTTGAGTAGGTGCAGACTCCAACAGGTGATATCATTTCAGTAGAAGCAGTTCATCAGTGGCACCCAGCAATGTTGAGTAGGTGCAGACAGCAAGAAGTAACATCATTTCAGTAGAAGCAGTTCCATCTGTGGTACCCAGCAATGTTGAAGAGGTACAGACAGCAAGAAGTAACATCATTTCAGTAGAAGCAGTTCCATTTGTGGTACCCAGCAATGTTGAATAGGTACACACAGCAACAAGTCACATTTCTCAGTAGAAGCAGTTCATCAATGGCACCCAGCAATGTTGAGTAGGTGCAAACAGCAACAGGTGACATCATCTCAGTAGAACCAGTCCATCAGTGGCACCCAGCAATGTTGAGTAGGTGCAGACAGCAAGAAGTAACATCATTTCAGTAGAAGCAGTTCCATCTGTGGTACCCAGCAATGTTGAAGAGGTACAGACAGCAAGAAGTAACATCATTTCAGTAGAAGCAGTTCCATTTGTGGTACCCAGCAATGTTGAAGAGGTACACACAGCAACAAGTCACATTTATCAGTAGAAGCAGTTCATCAGTGGCACCCAGCATTGTTGAGTAGGTGCAGACACCGACAAATGACATTAAAAACCTATCACTGATCACACTGTTCCTCAGCAGAAATTAAACATGTCCTAGTGGCACCAATCATGTAGAAAAAGTACAAGTAACAGTCCATAATATTTACTATCACTGATCAGACAGTTCAAGCATGAACAATAGTTTGAATACACATACAAATGCTTTTACACTAAACATACAAATCATAACAAACACACAAATGATGTCAGATAATTGTCATATTAACTATTACAAATACACAAACATCAGTAAACCTATAATATTTATGGGTGTCAGTGCAAGCCACTACAAACAAATAAAATAATATTTAGGAGATAGGTGGGTAGGATTAGGAAAGGAAAACACACAAAACACACTCACTCATCTTTCATCCACATTAAGTACTACTGTGTAATTGAATAGTGTTAACTGTGTGAATCCACTTCTGTCAAAATTTCATGTTCATCATGTGTATCAAGTAGTAGTGACAGCAATGTATAACAGTCAATAATAGTTAAGTCAACGTCATAGTCATCATGTCAAGACCAATGTTTGCCAAGCCAGATCAAAATGTACGGTTGCTGAACAACTGTCAGTGTGCCAAGATATGCAACTTCCTCTCTCCAAAAAAAAAAAAGTACATACTGCTTAGTGATTTAACAAAGTGTGTGTAGACAATCTTCCTTCCATGTTAGTGTTCTAGTCTGCTATCTTCATCCTCCTTGTTCCATATAGACCAACAACAAAAAAAAAAAAAAAAAAAAAAAAAAATGCACCTCACTTATTTTACCTCTTATACACCATAACTCCAATCAACTTCATATAATCTCAATACCTCCATAATACCTCTTCAATACGTCGATACATATAAACCTTATTGCCAGTATCATTTCACTTCCATAACAACTCTTTCCTCTAGTCAGTCTCCTCGATCGAGTACAGATAAAATCCTAATGCAAACCTCCTCATCCCATACAATCCGAAGACACACTGTCAACACACAACCTCTGTGTAATCTATCTGACCAAAATCTTCTACTCATTATGAATTATAAACAAAGAATGCATACATGACCTCTAACAGACTTAGTTCGAATAACTCTCAGTAATTAAGTACGATTACGGAGTGTGAATGATCCTAATATTTCACAGTCTGTACACCACTTCAAGAATTATGGCAAACAGAAGCAAACATGTGGAGTATTTCTTGTGTCAAGTGTCACTTCCTATTTCAATTGCTCACGAAAAATGCAGTGTAATAACTGTGTTGGTATGTCATGTCGTTAGCTTCCTTCCTATTGGCATACATTTATACAGCTTTCATAAAACCTCCAGCTCATGTGACTTCTATGATGTTTCTTGTACTAAAGTCGCTCGTCGAATTACTGCAGTTCATTTTCTTATGTTAAAATATAAAGCACTGAGCGTAAGCAAAACAAGCAACAGCGAGTAAATATACCAGTAGTGAACAGAATATCAACAAGTGGATGCAGCACAATTTCTATAACGAGGCTTCACCAAGCGAACAATCCGTAACCCATACCACATCGTAACCCACACTCCATGTCCGTACACTGTACATCAGCATTGCTATATACCAAATTAAAGTATAGTTATGACAACAAGCAGAAATATGTAAATGTGCAATCCATACGCATAGCAGTAAACATATATCTTACGCACTAAACAGGTCATTAGCATCGTATCTTAATATGTAAACATGAAGGCGCAAGCAGATAAATCACAAAGTATAGCTTACATACCTAACCACATCAGCACAATTAATCAGGTGACAATTATAATTTAAATAAATAGGCACAGCAGGCACATAATTAAAAATATGACATCAGTGAAAAAGCAGTGCAGCCAAGCGATGCATAATATACACAAGTAACAATCCAGTTCATTAATAATCATTGTCAAAATCAGTTAACGTACGCAAGCACGTCGCTTCATAAGTAATTTCATTGAACATGTAATTAGCACAAAGTATGAATCACGTAATCGCGAGCAGCAAATTACGTCTAAAGTACGTACCTAAGTGGAAATATGTTACCTGAAAAATAAACTCAATTAATAATTACCTTTTTAGTTTATTACTTTCTTCTTCAAAATGACATTTTTCCTGAAATTTTCTCGATAGCAAGTCGTCTTAACGTCGGACATGCACAGAATTTACCTGAAGTTCTTAAATATTTTATAGAACCGTATCCTGAAAAATACAGAATGTTAATAACAGAATTCATCAAGTCACTATAGCTTTATACTGAATTTAGTCGGAGAAATTAGACTGTGTATTTATTTACGGCTGTCAGTGCATTCGCACTGAGCGCTCGATCAGCTGTAGGCGCGTGACGTAGGAAGTGATTGTTTGCGGTCAACGACTGCCTTGTGCGGCGCACAGACTTGACTGTTGCTTTGAGTATATGCCGCCGCCAAAGCACAGCGCGGTATCCTTGTACTCTCCGTGTGTTTACATACAACTGTTAGTTTCTCAAAAGTATGTCATTCTACAAAAATTTTTCAAAAGTATATCATTCCACAAAAATTTTAACGTTAGATATATGATGTATTCCCTTAGAGCGTCGTGATTTAAGAGTTTCTACTTCGACAGTGTTATCATGAATAATTTTGCGAATTCTATATGGACCGTTATAAAGCAGAAAAAATTTCCGACACAAGCCTTTTCCTTTGTGAGACAAACGATGAGCCTTAATTAACACCTTCTGACCAACTGACAAGATTTTTAAACGACCAGGTCGCTTAGCTGATTTCTCTCTTCTAGCAGCCGCAGATGCAATATTTTGTAGAGCCAGGTTGACAACTTCAGAATGCCGCAGTTTCCGTGTAGGCGGAAAAGGAACGATTTCAGAAATGCGATTTGTCGGTGCTTTGTTTTTTAATATCAGTATAGGTGGTAAAGAAGTTGAGTCGTTAGGAAGTTCATTCAGAATGTTTTGAAAAATATGAAAATACTGATCCCAAGTTCTGTGATTCTGATGACACTAAAGACGACACAATTTATTGATTTCCTTCATCCATCTCTCTGAAGCGTTAGATTGAGGGTGAAAAAGTGAAATGAAAATTGGTTTACTTTTACGACGCCGTAGAGTACGAAGCCAAATTTTAGAACGAAACTGTGATCCATTATCTGATATAACCTTATCAACATGACCCACTTCTTTAAGAAAATGTTTGATGAAAGCGTTAGATACTGAACGAGCTGTTGCTTTGCGTAACGGTGAAAAACACACATATTTTGATGTCAACTTCACTGCTACGAAAATGTACGCAAAACCATTAGTAGATCGAACCATTGGACCGAACAAATCAACTGCAGCCATGTCCTTTAATTTTGCTGGAATGATAGGAAACAACGGTGCTCTGTGAGAAACTGTCGGCGGCTTAGCCTTTTGACATAATTTGCATTTGGCAAGAACAAATCGAATACGTTTTTCCATATTATTGAAGTAGCAATTTTCTCGTAATTTATGAAAGCATTTTCTGGGACCAAAGTGTGCATAACTGAAATGCGTATACCAAATCAGCTTATTAACCCACTCGTCAGGAATACAAACTAACCAAACAGAGTTGTCGACCGATTTTCGTTTAAAAAGAATGTCATTGCGAACTAAATAATGCTGTCTAATCGCTACGCTTTCCTTTCTCTTCCACTTCTCCTTAATGTCCTTCCAATTTGGATCCTTATTTTGCTCCTTAGCGATGTCCTGGAGCGAAGACGAAATAAAGTTCTCAAACGCAACACCTTGAATATACATCAAACAATAATTGTTTTCCTTGCAGTCCTCTTCAGCACTTTGTTTCAAACCCATAGGTGCACGTGATAAAGCATCAGCAACAATATTTGAAGAACCCTGTATGTAAACAATACTAAAGTCAAATTCCTGTAAGTACAACGCCCATCGTGACAATCTGCCATGAGTTAATTTTGTCGACATAAGAAACTCAAGAGCTCGATGATCGGTGTAAACCTTAGTATGTCTGCCAAACAAAAATGTGCGAAATTTTGTAAAAGCCCAAACAACAGCCAAAGCCTCAAGTTCCGTAATCGAATAATTCTTTTCTGATTTAGAAAGAACACGACTTCCAAATGCAATAGTTTTCTGGACTACAACGCCGTCTTCTTCTATCTCTTGAAATAAATGTGCACCTAGGCCTTTGTATGATAGTCCGTCGTCAAACAAAAATCTTTAGATAAATCCGGGTGTGAAAGAAGTGGAGCAGCAACTAAAGCATCACGGAGTTGTTCAAATTCTGACTGAGCTTCCTCATCCCAACACCAATTAGATTTCTTTCCAGATAGTTCACATAAACGAGGTGTGGCCAAAGCGTCCAATCTAACAAAGCGTCTAAGAAAATTACAGACACCAAGAAAACTACGAACATCACGTTTTGTGGTAGGAGCAGCATAGTTACGAATAGCGTTTAATTTCTCTGGATCAGGAAGAATACCTTCTGTAGAAATAATGTGACCGAGAAATTTCACCTGTGAACGACCAAATTCAGATTTCTCCAAGTTCACAGTAATGCCAACTCTTGCAAAGATACGTAACAATGAATCCAAAATTTTGTTGTGCTCACTCCAAGAATGTTTAGCAATAAGAATGTCGTCAACATATGAAGTAATATTGTCACGAAGACAAACAGGTAAAATTTCATTTAAGCTACGAATGAATGCTGCTGAAGATACAGTAAGTCCAAACGGTAATTTCCAAAGTCACTTTTGGGTAAAATAGTCATATCCGGTTATTTTTTAGCGTCTCTCTAGATAGATTGATAGTCGAAGAGTTGTTTTGATAGATGCAAAGAATAGTAAAAGAGTAGGCAGCGGTGCAGAAAACTAAAAGAGAAATAGCACCACTACAGCTCGAGGCCCTGTGCACGCTACGGCACATATTCACTTAGTGTAGTGAATCCCCTGAGGACTTTAATAGCTGCACTTAAATTTCAGTTTGTGACTTAGTGGCAAATTTAGCGGAAGTGCGTACATAAATTGATCTAACCATGAACATGGATGTATGTCATTCTTAGAATTGCGGAAGATCTTAAATTTCCGAAAAGTCAAAAAGTGTTTAAAGTCAAAGTTTTCGCCTCGTGGCGACAAAGACCTACCGCGTCTGTTCCAGTCCCAATGTCGATTATTGTCTCGTTCGCGCGCCTGGCGCTCTCTTGTTGCATCCCGTAAATGAAATAAATTACTTTCTTCAAAGCCCTCTGCTACCTGTGATTCTAAATTTCTTCTGCTATATTTTCCTACGATTTCGCCTTCAATTTGCTTGACTTGCTTTCGTAATGCCTCAACTTCCCTTTTAACGCGTTCATTAAATTTTCCCTGATTTTCAACATGCTTATTTATGTTCTGGTACTCTTCGGTTTCTGAAAATGGCAATGGAGCTGTGTCATCTGAATCTCTGTCCCCATTTAAACTAAGATTTGTCAATTTATCTGAAATCTCCTCCAGTCTTTCCGATAAGTCACCAATTTGTTCTTTCTGTTTATTTACGTCTTCCGTAAGTGTCGCGACTCGCGTTTCAGTATTAACGCATTTAGTAGTTAACTGTTCATACTGTTGTGTTAGGTTATTTAGTCTGTCATTTGGTACGGATTCCTCGATTCTCTCAAATATTTCTTCCTTATCTTTTGCACGTTGTAAATTTAACTCTGAAAATTTCTGTACTATCACGCGATCTCTTTCTTCCTGTTCTCTATCCTGTTCCCTTTGTCTAATCTCTACTGCAACTAATCTATTATTGTGAGCATTCAAAATCGGTTGTACTTCTTCTCGAATTTCTTTCTTTAATTCATCTTTCATGTTTTTGAAACATGTCCCTATTCGTGAGTCTAACCGTGTTTCCAAAGTTCCAATCTCTGTTTTAAATTCAGATCCTAACTGTGATCCCAATGAGTCTAACCATGTTTCCATTGTTTCCCTATCTGTTTTTAATTCAGATCGTAACTGTGATCCCATTGTTCCCATCTCAGTTTTAATTGTTACTATTTGTGAGTCTAACCGTGTTGCCACTGTTTTTAATTCAGATCCCAAATTTAATATTGCACTCATCAACTGCTCCGTGTTAAGTTGTTCGAAATTCTTTTCGCCCCTAACATTTCCCACAAAACTAACTTCCTTCTGCATAGCCATAAAGCTATCTGTATTCGATACTATTCCAGAATCTTCTGTCGTTAATCTCGGGTTCTGTGAATTTTCTGATTGAGAAAAATTTTGAAATGGTTCCGGACTATTTTCCCGACTTATTACATTGTTTTCCACTTCATTATCCATCATACTGTTTTCCTCTGTTGGCGAGTTGGCCATGTTAACAATTTCGTCATTCTCACTATTCATCATTTTTGCCTTTTTCATCGATCGCGTAATCATTTACAAAACATACAAAACTCGTCACTATATGAGAATTACACACAATGAAACTTTATCACCAACAATATCAATCACACGAAATGCTTCCTTCAAACACGATTAACGAACAATAGAAGAATGACAATTACCAATCTACACATGCAAAACAGACTACAATTACTGAACTACAAATTACTACTACAATACTACTGTCTACTATTTTTACAATCAGAAGATTCCAAGGGACGATCCGAAGCAGCGGTCGCCACGTGCATGGGGGCTTAATTAAAATTAAATAATGCAAATATTTTTAGTAGCTGTGAGTCCGTTTACGCAAGTTTCGTCAACGGCTGGCCCTGACAACTAATTGTTACGCTATCTGACTGCATAGAATGACAACAAAGAATGTAAGAAAATTTCTGTTAACACAATTAACTAATTAAGTCCCCAGCAACTATAAAATCTACGAATCCAACAAAGCACAAGTGTAGCTGTTCTGTATGTGGTAGTATGACTCAACGCACATCTGGCACGGTTCTTCTTCAACAAGACAAGAATTTTTAAATATCATTTATACTGACGTGATAAAAGAAAATTAGAAATACTATAATTGTGCAAGAAACCCAGAATTACACTCTAATACAAGAACACAAGCCAGATGCTTTGTTGACTGAACCTGTAATGACACATTATTCAGGACACACAAATAAATAGACAACATAATATTTATTACCTTCATATATATTGACGAAAAGCACTCTGACCATTACAATATCTGCATTGGAATAACATCTGCTATCTCTCCCACCACATAGCTGCATAAAACATCGAACAAACACTCACTACTACCCCATCTCATTCCAACTTTAGCTACAAGCAGTGTCCACCACAACTTCTCGGCAAGAACTGCCTGTCGCTGCGTCTCAATAATCACTGCCAGTGGAGGCGGCGGAACAATACTCTCTGGCGCGATTTCTGGCGCTGTGGCTCAGTGTAGCCACCTTTCAACCATTTTCTTTTATAAGTGACTAGAGCTCAAAACGCGGCGCATCCTATGTTTAAAGTTTTGGCACGAGCCCAATCTTACTGTTTAAAAGAATTTTAACGACATTTTACTTTAATTGATAGTTTATAGTAATTTCGTCCCGCTGCCCACCAGAATGGCGTTCGATGTATTTGTTATATTTTATAAATGGTACTGTGAACAAATCCAGATCAAATGTAGTTGTGGCATAATTTTTCGCAAATAAAAAAGTAATTTTTTTTAGAAGCGTTTGGCAGTCAATTGAGAAATGTGGGTAAAATACGATACTACAAGCATAGGATGGTAGACTGCTGATTTGAAATCCCGCCACGTTTTGCCAACAGTCGCGTGATCTATGTTGGAGCCACACCAGCTCTGTAGCTTCTGCACAGAAAGGCCAGTCTACTAGTACCTATGGTCGAAGGCTGGGATTCAGTGTGTCCAGCGCCCTCACTCAAGGAAACGAGGAAACACTGCTGCGAACATTGAATGCTGTGGCTGTTGTCGGCGGGGATAGGTCTTCTGATACAACCTTGCTGCCCACCGCCCGCTGCCATTTGCCTTTCCGTAAGTGAACACCATGTCGGCAAGCTCTCGATTCGAATACGGAACCATTGTGTACAACGCTGTATCACAGCCACTAAAAGATGAGTCAGCAAGAGAAGTGAATCGTACCAACTACTATGGCGGGAGAGGGTGCTAGGCTATAACCTATGAGTAACAGTACCACTCTCTAGGAGGAAACTATGCGAACTGTAGCTATGGCTGCATTGTACAACGCGTATTTGACCTCAGTCTCTGTAACAAAGTTGAAACGTCCCCTTAGAAAAATTAATGAATTACTGTGCTGATAAACCTCTTACGTTATTTGATTTTCAAACAGATGAGCAGAACAACGTACTCAGACATTTCGCTCTTTGCCTATTCTGATCAACACTAAAGTGACACACAATATTTTTAGCGCAACGCAATCTGACTTCCAGTAATCCCTACAAAAGAATGGCACTGACTACCAATAACCTATACCTTTCACAAATCACTTACCTCACAAAAATCTTCGCTACTCGAACTACTGCAACACAGCGAGCGTCACTACTGCCAGCTAAACAAAAGATTCAAACCACTGAAGGCACTAACTACTAATAGCCATAGTTTGAAAATGAAAGATTTTGATAGAGAATAAACAATGTATTTACCTTAATAGTGTTCTAAAGTCATAATATATATATCAGTTCATGACATCCAATCTTACAAATTTCTCTGATGGACACACGTCCAGATCATCCGCCGGCCGGTGTGGCCATACGGTTCTAGGCGCTTCAGTTTGGAACCGCGTGACCGCTACGGTCGCAGGTTCGAATCCTGCCTCGGGCATGGATGTGGGTGGTGTCCTTAGGTTAGTTAGGTTTTAGTAGTTCTAAGTTCTAGGGGACTGATGACCTCAGATGTTTAGTCCCATAGTGCTCAGAGCCATTTGAACAATTTTGAAACAGATCATCCGCTCCCAAAACTCTGCCATCTCTCTCCCCACATCCACCACTGCTGGTGGCTCACCTCCAACTGCGCAACGCTACGCGCTGTTCACATCCAACTGCCCAACACTACAATGGCGAATTCTCCAACAATGCCAACCAGCCACAGACTGCACACAGCACAGCCAGTGATTTTCATACAGAGCGCTACGTGGCGTTACCAATAAGAAAACCTAAGCAGCCTACCTAGAAAGTATGATTGAATAAATGGTCTCTAGCATGGAAAACATGCATTTCTGGACATAAATTCATTAGACCTTTTTTGCTGCGTATCCTCTCTTCGATCAATCCCGAGACTTTGTACACGGTGCAAAAATCATCTTTTATTTGTAAGCATTTCGCGCGATCCGGAGATGAAAGGGTTTTCGATTATATGGAAATGCTTCTTGTGGAACCATTTCTGTCCAAAGGCAGAAAGAACTACAAATAATTTCTTTACTTCCCTCAATCTTGCCAAGAAATTGAAAGAAAAGTTAACCTCCGTAGTAGGAACAGTAAATACAGCAAGAAGAAAAGAACCACATGTTCTGAAAAACTGGTTCAAATGGCTCTGAGCACTATGGGACTTAACTGCTGAGGTCATCAGTCCCCTAGAACGTAGAACTATTTAAACCTAACTAACCTAAGGACATCACACACATCCATGCCCGAGGCAGGATTCGAACCTGCGACCGTAGCGGTCGTGCGGTTCCAGACTGTAGCGCCTAGAACCGCTGGCCACTCAGGCCGGCTGTTCTGAAAAGCTTGAAGGCCACTCCGCACTCGAAAAACATTAGAAAATGTGATTCTTCCTTGATGGTCTAGTGTTAAGTGATCACTTGGAAGTAGTCGGCGTATAAATAATGTAGGTTAATTCTTACGAAGAAGAGAACAGCAACCAGCCACTATTAATACTGCTATTTATGTAGGTAAATAGCGCCGTTACCGGTTTCAAACTGGCAAGTTCATCAGACGGCTGTTCACATGATTTTCAAGATACACTTTACATTATCATCCGTTTTCGATTTTTATTATTACTCTGTGGCGAAGTATTTTTGGTGTGTTGTTGCCCTACGGTAGAAAAACAGTGTTAGAAGCGCCCTATGTGAAAATAACTAACCTCCAAACGATGAAATACAGCGTAAATAAATATGTAAGGTTAAGTGATTATGGTAGTTACATCGAAAATTCCGCGCGATTTTGCAGGATTGTACTTTTCGCATATTCCTAAATACATCCAGCACTTACGAAACTTGTATATCACCATATTGTGCAAAGCACCACACACACACGCACCAAAAAGAATTTGCCGCATGTGAAGTTATCACAGAGATTGCAGATTTACAAACAACAGTGTCAGAGACGTTCTCTCTCAGAGACAATGTAGAGGTTGCTTTGATTTCACAGAATGACTGTTTTCAAAGAATAACATAACTTAATGAAAATTAAAACATCATATTGCAAGGTTTATCTTTGTGTTTTAATTTTTATTAAGTTATGTTATTCTTTAAAAACAGTCGTTCTGTGAAATCAAAGCAAACTGTACATTGTGATGTCTGAGAGAGAACGTCTCTGACACTGTTGTGTTTGTAAATCTGCAATCTCTGTGATAACTTCACATGCGACAAATTCTTTTTGGTGCGTGTGTGTGTGTGTGTGTGTGTGTGGTGCTTTGCACAATATGGTGATGTACAAGTTTCGTAAGTGCTGGATGTATTTAGGAATATGCGAAAAATACAATCCTGCAACTTCGCAACAAAATCGCGCGGAATTTTCGACGTTACGTCGAAGTCCACTTAACCTCACATACACTCCTGGAAATGGAAAAAAGAACACATTGACACCGGTGTGTCAGACCCACCATACTTGCTCCGGACACTGCGAGAGGGCTGTACAAGCAATGATCACACGCACGGCACAGCGGACACACCAGGAACCGCGGTGTTGGCCGTCGAATGGCGCTAGCTGCGCAGCATTTGTGCACCGCCGCCGTCAGTGTCAGCCAGTTTGCCGTGGCATACGGAGCTCCATCGCAGTCTTTACCACTGGTAGCATGCCGCGACAGCGTGGGCGTGAACCGTATGTGCAGTTGACGGACTTTGAGCGAGGGCGTATAGTGGGCATGCGAGAGGCCGGGTGGACGTACCGCCGAATTGCTCAACACGTGGGGCGTGAGGTCTCCACAGTACATCGATGTTGTCGCCAGTGGTCGGAGGAAGGTGCACGTGCCCGTCGACCTGGGACCGGACCGCAGCGACGCACGGATGCACGCCAAGACCGTAGGATCCTACGCAGTGCCGTAGGGGACCACACCGCCACTTCCCAGCAAATTAGGGACACTGTTGCTCCTGGAGTATCGGTGAGGACCATTCGCAACCGTCTCCATGAAGCTGGGCTACGGTCCCGCACACCGTTAGGCCGTCTTCCGCTCACGCCCCAACATCGTGCAGCCCGCCTCCAGTGGTGTCGCGACAGGCGTGAATGGAGGGACGAATGGAGACGTGTCGTCTTCAGCGATGAGAGTCGCTTCTGCCTTGGTGCCAATGATGGTCGTATGCGTGTTTGGCGCCGTGCAGTGAGCGCCACAATCAGGACTGCATACGACCGAGGCACACAGGGCCAACACCCGGCATCATGGTGTGGGGAGCGATCTCCTACACTGGCCGTACACCACTGGTGATCGTCGAGGGGACACTGAATAGTGCACGGTACATCCAAACCGTCATCGAACCCATCGTTCTACCATTCCTAGACCGGCAAGGGAACTTGCTGTTCCAACAGGACAATGCACGTCCGCATGTATCCCGTGCCACCCAACGTGCTCTAGAAGGTGTAAGTCAACTACCCTGGCCAGCAAGATCCTCGGATCTGTCCCCCATTGAGCATGTTTGGGACTGGATGAAGCGTCGTCTCACGCGGTCTGCACGTCCAGCACGAACGCTGGTCCAACTGAGGCGCCAGGTGGAAATGGCATGGCAAGCCGTTCCACAGGACTACATCCAGCATCTCTACGATCGTCTCCATGGGAGAATAGCAGCCTGCATTGCTGCGAAAGGTGGATATACACTGTACTAGTGCCGACATTGTGCATGCTCTGTTGCCTGTGTCTATGTGCCTGTGGTTCTGTCAGTGTGATCATGTGATGTATCTGACCCCAGGAATGTGTCAATAAAGTTTCCCCTTTCTGGGACAATGAATTCACGGTGTTCTTATTTCAATTTCCAGGAGTGTATTTATTTACGCTGTATTTCATCGTTTGGAGGTTGGTTATTTTCACATAGGGCGCTTCTAACATTGTTTTTCTACCGTGGGCAACAACACACCAGAAATACTTCGCCACAGTGGAATAATAAAAATCGAAAACGGATTATTATGTTAAGTATATCTGGAAAAGCATGTGAACAGCCGTCTGATGAACTCGCCAGTTCGAAACCGGTAACGGCGCTATTTACCTAAATAAATAGCAGTATTAATAGTGGCTGGTTGCTGTTTTCTACCTTGTAAGAATTAACCTACATTAACTGTACACAGCCACGGTCTCATCATGTCAGTTTTAGGCAAAATAGTACTCGGTGTATAACGCCGCTTTCGCAGACGGGAACTGTCTGTAGTGGTCCCCGGGTTGGCTTAAATAGCCGAATTCAGGAAGAGACCTGCTGCTGCCTAGTCACTCGTGACTGGTTAAAGGCGTGGTTCTGAGGTTCGGCCAAAGACTGCTTGCTGTCGTCTGGCGGGGTATTCCGTGGTCCTTAGCTCTCTGTGGGCCTCCTGGCGCTCTAGGTTGATACTCCGTGTTCCCGTGTGGCTTTCTACAGAGCACCTACCGTGACCCGCGCATCGTAAAAGTCGTGAGGGTTGCGGCTGCTGCCCCTCGCAACCGTAGCGAAAGCGACCACGTGCTCTGCGCGACTTACGCGGGAACGACGTGGCGACGGCAGAAAAAAAAAAGAAGAAAAGAAAGCCTCGAACTATTTTTATTACGTAATTCGAATGTATATACACTGAAGAATTATTCCCCAAAATATTATGGGCTAACTCCAAAAATTAACGCGTACGCTAACGTTTGAAGCTAAGGCAAACTGTGAATTGGAAAGTTATAAACACAAAACGCCCTTACCACAGGGCTTTATGCCATCATCCCTATTTATACCGATTAGAGTAAACCTGATGTTCTGGATCGTTGATTGGGCGGTTTTATTCAAAATGTGAACGACAGCTTCAATAGTCTCATTTGAGATGTTGTTGTTGATGTGGCCTTCAGTCCTGAGACTGGTTCGATGCAGCTCTCCATGCTGCTCTATCCTGTGCAAGCTTATTCTGTAGCACCACATTTCGAAAGCTTCTATTCTCTTCTTGTCTAAACTATTTATCGCCCATGTTTCACTTCCATACATGGCTACACCCCGTACAAATACTTTCAGAAACGACTTCCTGGCACTTAAATCAATACTCGATGTTAACAAATTTCTTATTTGTATGGAGTGTAGCCATAAATGGAAGTGAAACATGGACGATAAATAGTCTGGACAAGAAGAGAATAGAAGCTTTCGAAATGTGGTGCTACAGAAGAATGCTGAAGATTGGATGGGTAGATCACGTAACTAATGAGGAGGTACTGAATAGAATTGGGGAGAAGAGGAGTTTGTGGCACAACTTGACTAAAAGAAGGGATCTGTTCGTAGGACAAATTCTGAGGCATCAAGGGATCACAAATTTAGCATTGGAGGGCAGCGTGGAGGGTAAAAATCGTAGCGGGAGACCAAGAGATGAATACACTAAGCAGATTCAAAAGGATGTAGGTTGTACTAGGTACTGGGAGATGAAGAAGCTTGCACAGGATAGAGTAGCATGGAGAGCTGCATCCAACCAGTCTCAGGACTAAAGACCACAACAACATCAACAAATTCTCTTCTTCAGAAAAGCTTTCCTTGCCATTGCCAGTCTACATTTTATACCTCTCTACTTCGACCATCATCAGTTATTTTGCTCCCCAAATAGCAAAACTCCTTTACTACTTTAAATGTCTCATTTCCTAATCTCATTCCCTCAGCATCACCAGACTTAATTCGACTACATTCCATTATCCTCGTCTTGCTTTTGTTGATGTTCATCTTGTACCCTCCTTTCAAGACACTGTCCATTCCATTCAACTGCTCTTCCAAGTCCTTTGCTGTCCCTGACAGAATTACAATGTCATCGGCGAACCTAAAAGTTTTTATTACTTCTCCATGGATTTTAATACCTACTGCTCCAAAAATAACATCCAGCCGAAGTAAAATTGTCGAAACGGCTTCAAATTTGGCGCTATCTTTGGCCGTATATCTATTCAATGTTGGCCATACTGCATTAATGCACGTGTCAAATGCCCTTCAAATCAAAATCGGCGATAGTGACGCTAGCGGCGGTGCGCTCAGAGTCGAAAACGTTGGCTTGTGAGGTCAAAGCAGCAGAAAGCTGTCATTCACAATACAAGGTGATAGTTATTGTGGGCCAGGCATCGAAATTTCAAGCTTTGCCCCTTTTTTTGCCAGGGTTGGAACTTCAATAGTGGCACCTATTTATTTACAGCTCGTACAAAATAGATACGTGTTTCAAAGTTTTACTGCCCTTCAAAGTAGGAATACTTTGCACCGTTGCACGCGATGTGGAAGTCGTAGGATACTGTTAGCAGTGCCAGTTGTGTTGACAGTTCGAGCGGCGCGGTCTATTGCCCGACGAATTTGTAGCAGTTCTGAAGCGTATGCCGTGAAGTGTTTCTTTCAGTTTAGAAATCGAGTTGAACTCACGAGGGCTTAAGTCAGGGTAGTGCTTTGGATGGTATAGCACTTGGCAGCCCCATCAGTCAAACAAATCAGTAACAGCTTGCACTGTACGTGATTGAGCATCATCCTGCAGAATTATGGCCATGTCCTGCAGAAAGTGTCATCACTTCTGTCTCTAAGCTGGTCCTAGTGTTTCTTCCAAAAATGAACAGCACAGAGACATTACATAACATGATATAACAACTTAAATAAAAAACTAGAGCAGGAACACTGATCTTTAAAAATGAACGTGCTCAGACTTATTAACAAAAGACTACTAGAAAGAGCTGCGTAAGGAACTCAGCAGATGCTATTCAATTTAAAGTTTAGCCAGTTGCTAATCGCTAATATTTAAGGAAACAGGTTCGTATAAGAACAGGTTAAATACACTACTGGCCATTAAAATTGCTACACCAAGAAGAGACGCAGATGATAAACGGGTGTTCATTGGACAAAAATATTGTACTAGAACTGACATGTGATTACATTTTCACGCAATTTGGGTGCATAGATCCTGGGAAATCAGTATCCAAAACAACTACCTCTGGCCGCAATAACGGCCTTGATACGCCTGGGCATTGAGTCAAACAGAGCTTGGATGGCGTGTACAGGTACAACTGCCCATGCAGCTTCAACACGATACCACACTTCATCAAGAGTAGTGACTGGCGTATTGTGGCGAGCCAGTTGCTCGGCCACCATTGACCAGACGTTTTCAATTGGTGAGAGATCTGGATAATGTGCTGGCCAGAGCAGCAGTCGAACATTATCTGTATCCAGAAACCCCCGTACAGGACCTGCAACTTGCGGTCGTGCATTATCCTGCTGAAATGTAGGGTTTCGCAGGGATGGAATGAAGGATAGAGCCACGGGTCGTAACACATCTGAAATGTAACGCCCACTGTTCGAAAGGCCGTCAATGCGAACAAGAGGTGACCGAAACGTGTAACCAATGGCACCCCATACCATCACGCCTGGTGCTACACCAGTATGGCGGTGACTAATACACGCTTCCAATGGGCATTCACCGCGATGCCGCCAAACACGGATACGACCAGCAAGATGCTGTAAACAGAACCTGGATTCATCCGAAAAAATGACGTTTTGCCTTTCGTGACCCAGGATCGTCGTTGAGTACAGCATCGCAGGCTCTCTTGTCTGTGATGCAGCGTCAAGGATAACCGCAGCCATGGTCTCCGAGCTGATAGTCCATGCTGCTGCAAACGTCGTCGAACTCTTCGTGCAGATGGTTCTTATCTTGCATTCGTCCCCATCTGTTGACTCAGGGATCGAGACGTGGCTGCAAGATCCGTTGCAGACATGCGAATAAGATGCCTGTCATGTTGACTGCTAGTGATACGAGGCCGTTCGGATCCAGCACGGCGTTCCGTATTACCCTCCTGAAGCCACCGATTCCATATTCTGCTAACAGTCATTGGATCTCGACCGACGCGAGCAGCAATGTCGCGATACGATAAATGCAATCGCGATGGACTACAAACCGACCTTTATCAAAGTCGGAAACGTGATGGTACGCATTTCTCCTCCTTACACGAGGTATCACAACAACGTTTCACCAGACAACGCCGGTCAACTGCTGTTTGTGTATGAGAAATCGTTTGGAAACGTTCCCCATGTCAGCACGTTGTAGGTGTCGCCACCGGCGTCAACCTTGTGTGAATGCTCTGAAAAGCTAATCATTTGCATATCACAGCATCAGCTTCCTGTCGGTTAAATTTCACGTCTGTAGGACCTCATCTTCGTGGTGTAGCAATTTTAATGGCTAGTAGTGTAAATATATTTTTATATATCTACTAGCTTACCCCGCCTTGGCGGAAGGAAGATAAATACTAAACTTTGGAAGGCGGTATGTGAACATCTCCCGTTAGTGGCCAGGTCTAGATCTCGGATTATATCCACTTCTACATCTACATACATACTCTGCAATCCACGATACGGTGCTTGGCGGAGGGTACCTCGTACCACAGCTAGCATCTTTTCTCCCTGTTCCACTCCCAATAGAACGAGGGAAAAATGACTGCCTATTTGCCTCTGTACGAGCCCTGATCTATCTTGTCGTATTTTTGTGGTCTTTCCTCGAAATGTAAGTTGGCGGCAGTAAAACTATACTGCAGTCAGCCTCAAATGCTGGTTCTCTAAATTTCCTCAGTAGCGATTCACGAAAAGAACGCCTCCTTTCCTCCAGAGACTCCCACCCGAGTTCCTGAAGCATTTCCATAATACTCGCGTGATGATCAAACCTACCAGCAACAAATCTAGCAGCCCGCCTCTGGATTGCTTCTATGTCCTCCCTCAATCCGACCTGATATGGATCTCAAACGCTCGAGCAGTACTCAAGAATAGGTCGTATTAGTGTTTTATAAGCGGTCTCCTTTACAGATGAACCACACCTTCCCAAAATTCCACCAATGAACCGAAGACGACTATTCGCCTTCCCCACAACTGCCATTACACGCTTGTCCCTCTTCATATCGCTCTGCAATGTTACGCCCAAATATTTAATCGACGTGACTGTGTCAAGCGCTACACTACTAATGGAGTATTCAAACATTACAGGATTCTTTTTCCTATTCATCTGCATTAATTTACATTTATCTATATTTAGAGTTAATTGTCATTATTTACACCAATCACAAATCCTGTCCAAGTCATCTTGTATCCTCCTACAGTCACTCAACGACGACACCTTCCCGTATACCACAGCATCATCAGCAAACAGCCGCACATTGCTATCCACCCTATCCAAAAGATCATTTATGTAGCGATGCTTTCTAAAGCCGTGCTGATGCATGGACAGCAACTTATCTGTCTCAAGGAAATTCATTATATTCGAACTGACAATATGTTCGAGAATCCTGCAACAAACCAATGTTAAGGATATTGGTATGTAATTTTGAGGATCCGTCCTTCTACCCTTCCTATATACAGGCGTCACCTGCGCTTTTTTCCACTCGCTCGGGACTACGTTGGGCAAGAGATTCGCGATAAATGCAAGCTAAGTAAGGAGCCATCACAGTAAAGTACTCTCTGTAAAACCGAATTGGAATCCCATCAGTACCTGGCGATTTATTTTTTTTAACCCATTCAACTGTTTCACAACCCCGGGGATGTCTATCATTATGTCCACCATACGGGAATCTGTACGAGACTCAAACGGCGGTATGTTTGTACGATCCTCCTGCGTGAAAGATTTCTGAAACGCTAAATTTAAAATTTCAGCTTTCATTTTGCTGTCTTCCGTTGCCAGGCCAGACTGATCAGTGAGTGACTGGATGGAAGCCTTCGACCCGCTTACCGATTTTACGTAAGACTAGAATTTCCTTGGATTTTCAGCAAGATGTTTTGCTATGACCGTGGTAGTGGTTGAATGCTTGGCGCATCGCTCTTTTTACAGCATCACGAATCTCTACTAACTCTTGCCTGTCCTCATTCTCCCGATCTTTTTTGTACCGCGAGTGCAACTGCCTTTGCTTCCTGAGCATTCTACCAATTGCGCTGTTAAATCTCGGCGGGTCTTTTCCATCCGTAACCCACTTTTTTGGCACATACTTGTCCAGTTTGTGATTTACAATGTGTTTAAAATTTGCCCATAATTCTTCCACGTCCATCGTACCGGAAGTAAATGAAGTCGATTCATTTACTGAGTGGGATGCTAACAACTCCTCGCCAAGACGCTGGCACTATCAAAGGTTTTTGCGCGAATCATAAAGACATTCCAATAACTCTGAAACATTCGGCAGAACCTTCGACTCGGTATATGGGTAAGCGTGTAAAGGAACACGTTACACTGCTGACAAATACGCAACTTTGACCTTAAGCATTTTACACATGGACAACTGTATTAGCTGAGCGCAGTCTTTGAAAACGCCAACACAAAACCATTTGAGTAAAAGAAACACAGAGCACTAGTAAAACTTCTGAGAAAACTTTCAAATAACGGCCAGCATTTAACTAGGCTAACTGAACTCTTCCATCTTTTTAAAGCTCGACTGTGAAAGTCTCACCGTAATAATGAAATTTAAATTTCTCTGAGTGCGTCGGTCAACAAAACACAATAACGACCACTTACTTCATGTAACGTACACAATACGAAGGAGCGGGTTCGACGGCTTCACCGCTTCACTTCAAATTTTGTTCCCAGCGAAGTCAGAGAACTTATAAATCCAAGTTGCCCATGTCGCCAAAACGCCCGACCAATTTTATACCACAACATATAACGGTCACCACGCTCGCCGTTGACACTCGTCTCCCAGCGAATGTCACGAAATCTCGAGCGTTACCCGTCGAAGGCTAACAACCCAATCCCTTCGCCCGCCAACCCGGAAGATACGACACGCGAAAAGCAAAGATAGATCAGCTCAACCACAATCGATGTCAACCATGAACACTGGCGCCAGCTCGCCACGGCTCAAGTGTCGTGGTGATCTCTCCATTGGCAAAAAATTCCGGACTCGTCCCGCTTTAGAATCTCCGGGAGAGATCTGGAAGCTGAGGTCACCAAGAGCAAAAGATCGAATAACCAGTGAAAGGACAACGTTCTACGATTCGGGGAGCAGTATGTCGTAAGTATGAACGAGATAGGGACGCCAGAAAATCTGAAATGCTAAGGCTCAATGTTGATACAGTGGCTGTGAAGTTGTAAGACGTCGTGGTCTCCTGACCTTCATTGCTTACATATTCCGCCCTCACAATCATATTCTGCACATCAAGACGCTTCATTCGAACCTAAACTCGATAAGATAAAGTCTATGTTGTATGAATTCATGTAAACGATATGCAAATAACTAATAAATCGCAAGTGCGCACCATGGTTGAAATACTCGAGGCTGGCGTACACACATACATTCCAGACACGACAGTCACAGGAGCTTTTAGTTCGAGAGAGGCAACCGCATACCAGGAGGCCGGTCCCAACCCAACTACGTCGGCCGGTGGCCGCCCGTGTAGCAGACAGCGTTCGCCTGAGGAAAAGGAGGAACGACCCCTGTTCGGCTTAAAAGCAAATTCCGCTACATTGTGTGGGAGAGCGAGTCTACGCATTCTTTACACATAGCACGCAGTTTCAGAGATTTTCACAGGGAGACAGCAAACGCCAAATGCCAATGCTATGGATTTCCGGATTGGTTGCCTTAAACGAAACGTCATTCTCCCGTTTTAGAAGAGCAATGCTGATTGGCATACGATATTTCTGACGCCTTGAGCTGAAGGAGTAATGGGAGAGACCGAAAGATATACCCCTTCACGTCTGACGTGGAGAGGGGCCGTTCCGTTGTCACTCTTGGAGCGAGGAACAAGTCTCTCCTCAGTACTTCACTGGGAGAGCACCTCTGTCGTGAGTGAGTCGAAGTGCGACTCTATATTGAGTCCTTGCAATTAAGCATTGTTCACTGTGTTGGCCGACACACTTATTGTGCGGTGTGAACGGACAGAGTTGTAGTTAAACGCCTGCGAGTGAATTTTGAGTGGCATTGTGGTGGACTGGTTATTGGACTGGTGTACCACGCCAATAGTTAGACTAGGGGCGAATAAGAATCCTTGACTTCATCAAGGCTTAGAGAGAGTTTGATTGGTGAAGGTCAATCCAGATAGAACGAGAGTTATCTTATTTGTCAGCAGCGAGCGGCGCAGACAGCAGTCATCGCAGCTTACGGTATTGTGCGCTACAGCTCTTGCGAGCCCCATATTTCCTCCACAACAGTACACTTCACTGCATTTCACACGCGACAGCCTCGACCATACCTAGCAACATTCTGAAGGATAATTATTCATGTTGAGTAGGCGCGCCTATCAGCCATTCTGCCAAATCAACAACAAACTTTGTATAGAAATTTCAATAGCGAATCCTATCCTTGAGAGGTAACTTCACATTCCGAAAAGAACCAGGATATAACTTGTTCAATTTATAACTAAAAGTGCCATTGTGATTTCTCAGAATTTTTGCAAAATAATAATTTTCGTTAGTTTCATGTTTTTCTTACATTAACTAGCACTACTCCAGTACCCAAGTATCCCACTAGTTACGTAAGAAATTTTTGTGTCATTTCCTTACAGCGGACGACTCCAGAAGATATTTATTGCTGAAAGTTTTTCAGGCATTTCTCTTTAAAACGTTAGGAGCGTCTGTCTGACTTCTGTGTAGTGTGCGTGTGGAAATCGCATACACAGCGTAAAGAGTACATCTCAGATTAATCCGATGCACAGAATAACAGAATAGCTGATCAACCCCACGCTCACAAAGTGAAATGATAAAAAGACAAGGATTTCTGGCAGATGAGATTAGGGTAATATCAACAGCAGCAAAAAATGGTATAACGGGAGTATAATTCGTAAATCGAAGAAAGACGAAAGTAATGAGAAGTAGCAGAAATGCTATCAGTGACATACTTCACATCGGGATTGGTGATTACGAAACAAACGGAATTAAGGAATTATGCTACTCACGCAGCAAAATAATCAGTGATAGCCGGCCGGAGTGGTCGAGCGGTTCTAGGCGCTACAGTCTGGAACCGCGCGACCGCTACGGTCGCAGGTTGGAATCCTGCCTCGGTCATGGATGTGTGTGATGTCCTTAGGTCAGTTAGGTTTAAGTAGTTCTAAGTTCTAGGGGACTGATGACCTCAGAAGTTAAGTCCCATAGTGCTCAGAGCCATTTTTAATCAGTGATAGACGGAGCAACGAAGCAGACTAGCACTGACAGAAAGAGCGTTTGTGGCCGAGAGAAGTCTACTGGTATCAAACATAGGCCTTAGTTTGAGGAAGAAATTTCTGGGGATCTGAGTTTGGAGCACAGCTTTGTATGATAGTGAAACACGGCTTGTTGAAAAACCGGAAAAGAAGAGAAACGAAGCATTTGAGATGCGGTGCTACACAAGAATATTGAATATTAGGTGGACTGATAAGGTACGGAATGAGGAGGTTCTCCAGGAGACTGCCGAAGAAAGGGTCATAGGGAAACAGTGACAAGAAGAAAAGACAGGATAATAGGACATGTGTTAAGGCATCAGGGGATAACTTCCATGGTATTAGAGGGAGCTGCAGGCGGTAAAACTTGTACGGAAGCAGAGATTGTAATACATCTTGCAAATAATTGAGGACGTAGTCTGCAAATGCTACTCTGAGGTGAAGAGATGGGCACAGGAGAGGAATTCGTGGCTGGCCATATCCAACCAGCCAAAAGAGCCTTTAAAAAAAAAAAAAAGTGAAATCGGGCGAACAGTTTGTTTATTAAGGAGCCCTTTATAGGCACCACAACTTTTATCACAGGCAATGAATGATATTACGGGCCTTTCATCGTTTTCATTTTGCAGGCTCCCGCTTGTTTTTGAATGTATCTTATCGAATCAGTCAGGTATCTCAGCACGTCTACATCTACATATATATACCTCTAGCTACCAAGCGGCGTGTGACATAGGGCACAATTCGTGCCAAAGTCATATTTCCCCCTTTCTGTTCCACTCTCGGATCGGGCGATGGAAAAACGACTGTCTGAACGCCGCAGTACGAACTCCAATTTCCCTTATCTTTGAATGGTGATCATCGCGCAGTTTGAAAGTTGGTGGTAATAATAAATGCTCTACATCCTCGGCGAAGATCGGATTTTGTAATTTAGTGAGCAGCCCCTTCCGTTTAGGGCGTCGTCTATCTGCAAGTGTGACCCACTTCAAACTTACAATGAGATCTGTAACGCTCTCGCGATGGCTAAATGTACCTGTCACGAATCGTGCCTGTCTTCTTTGGACCTTCTCAATCTCTTCAATCAGGCCCAACTGGTAAGGTCCAAACAGACGAACAATAAGACTGGACGAACTAAAGTATTGTAAGCGATTTCCTTTGTTGAAGGACTGCATAGCTTCTGAATTTTACCAATAAACCACTATCTAGAGTTCGCCTTACCTGTTATTTGTGTAATCTGATCGTCCCATTTGAGATCATTTCGAATAGTCACACCCAGGTACTTGACGGATGTTATCGCTTCCAAAGACTGGGCATTTATCTTGTACTCGTACATTAATGGGGATTTTCGCCTTGTGATACGCAGTAGGTTACACTTACTAATATTGAGAGATAACTGCCGGTCATTACACCACGCATTTATTTTCTACAATTCCTTATTGATTTGTTCACAGCTTTCATGCGATACTACTCTGCTGTAGACTACAGCATCATCGGCAAACAGTCTAATGCCGCTGTCAATACCATCAACCAGATCGTTAATGTAAATCGTAAAAAGCAGCGGACCTATTACGCTGCCCTGGGGCTCACCTGATGTTACACTTGTTTCTGTTGAAATCTCCCCATTCAGGACGACATACTTTTCTCTGTCTGTTAGAAAAATTTCTGTCAGTGCGGAACTGAGTCGAACGCCTTTCGAAAGTCGAGAAATATGGCATCAACCTGGGAGCCGGTATCTAGAGCCTATTGTATATCATGCACAAAGAGGGCCAGCTGTGTTTCGCATGACCGCTGTTTCCTACAACCGTGCTGGTTTCTGCAGATGAGCTTCTCACAGTCTAGAAAGGTCATTATGTCTGAACACAAAATATGTTCCATGATTCTGCAACAAATCAATGTCAGTGAAATTGGCCGGTAATTATGTGCATCCGATTTTCTACCCTTTTTATAGATTGCTATGACCGGGGCCTTCTTCCAGTCCCGTGGAACTTTCCGCTGTTGCAACGATCTCTGACAGATGACGGATAAGAACGGTGCTATATTCGTTGCATAGTCAACATAAAATCTTACGGGGATACCGTCTGGGCCAGATGCCTTCCTGGCGTCTAAGGATCTCAACTATTTTACAGTCCTAGATACACTAAACAATATCTCATCCTTGCGTTTGTTCGATAATGTGAAGTGGGTCTGGTGATGCAGTCCTCTACCATGAACGAGTTTTTGAAATCAATGTTTAGAATATCGGCCTTCTGTTTGTCATCAACCGTTGCACTACCCGTACTGTCAGTAAGAGAAGGTATTGAATAATTTGTAGCGTTCATAGATTCTAAGTACGAACAAAAATTTTTTGGGGTTAGTTTTAGAATCTGAAGATAAAATATTGCTTTCAAATTCGTTAAAAGAATCTCTCATTGACCTTTTGACAGCTGCTTCCATTTCGCATAATTTCTGTTTGTCGGCGGGGAAGTGATTACGTTTAAATCGACTGGGCAAAATTCTCTGCTTTCTCAGCAACTTCCTATTATGTTTGTTGAACCAACGTGGATCCTTTCTCTCCGCTATATTTTTGCTAGGCACATATTTCTCTAGCGCGTGGTGGACAATACCTTTAAATACCGACCAAAGATGCTCAATGTCTTTGTGTCCCGCGGTGGTGAATGCTTGGAGCTGACTACGAATATATTCATTAATGACACTATTAGTTGCTTTCCCAAACAAGAAAACTGTGCGCTGTTTCTTTCGTTTGTCGCCAAGATATCTAATATTTTCCCATCTCGAGTTGGTTTTCTATCGAATTGCTCAAGGTTGTTGGTAGGGTTCCTGCACTTACCTTAGGATCCACTTAGCAACTAATAAGTACACGAAACCCTCCGTTGCCAAATTTACCTTTATTGTGAAAGGTCTCTGTTGGATTCCTTTCATGTTTAATTTCTTAAATCTGTTGCCATTTATGGAATAAATTCCTCTTCTAAATGTACTGTGGCGTTTCTGACTATCTGGGAGGAGACTGAGCAGTGGAACGTGTTACTTTTACACATAAACAAGAACGATCTGTCACACTACTACACTTTAAAGCACAGTTTATATGTAATTCTTATATGTAATTCATGTCACACAGGATAGAAACCTCTTTGCTTTTAGGAAGCGTAGCTACCTGTTCCGACGTTGGTCCTACTGTTCCCTAGCAGACAGCCTTGTCTGCTACCCTCAAGCATGCAACTAGAAATACATTTGCTCATTCATCCTCTCACACAAAAGGGAAGGGGGATGACAGTATCTTATCATATACAGTATATAAAAGAAAGCGGATGTAGGCTACCGGTGTAGTATTGTTCTCGCTTTCCGTCAGCTTCATCGTGCCTACAATGTCCGCTATTGCCGTAATCTTATCATCATTTGTCTCTTGTCCTCCGCCCCAAATATCCTTAGTATGGTCCTGTCCGTCCGTTGTCATGTTGGTATAGGAAGCTGCCCCTCTGGCCACTTCCGTTGGTCTTTGTGAGCCACCCTCAGGAAGCACGCTCGGCAGTAGGGCAGTTGCAGGATGGCCGTGGCGAGCGTCTGAAGTGGTAAGATCTCCGGCTAAGCGCGTGTCTGTTAAGTCCGTAGGACAATGGATTTCTTAAGTTCAGCCTAACTGAAAATTTATTCACCTTTATTTCGGGTTTAGGTCTAAAATATCCGATGTTATCTTAAATTGCAGCGCAGTATAATTCTCGTGTGAAGTTCAGATTAGTTTCCGGTAGTTGCTTTGTTACTACTTTGTGAGTAAAGTGGAACTACGTGTTGATCAGTAACTCTAACTAAGATCAATCTTAAATGCGAATGCTTGTGTGATTATAATGTCTCGTCTTGACTATATTTTCAATATAGCAACTTTTCTTTATGTTCAGCCCACGTGGGGTGTACTTTGCGAGACCACTACCACGTGCTTATATAACTGTTTGACCCATCAGGTTAATAGTAAGACGTTAGTAACCAGTTCAAGGTTTTTCTTTTGTCAATTGCTTTTCGATCTAATTTATTTTAATTATCAAAATTATTGTGGAGTTGTACGCTTTGTGTAAACCAAGTTGACCACGTGAAGCATGTGGTGTAATCATCAAAGTAGCCCTCAGCTATTCTTTTTGCGAAGGCTTCACAAAGAGTTAATATGAATTTAGTATACCAGTGTGTGGTAATTACATGACGGACAGCATTGCGGTATGAACGTAATTTCTTTGGGTAAAAACTGAATCAGTTGGTTGTGGTTAATTTCTTCTTGCTTATGTTTCAATGTTCTTCGTGTGTTATTTTATGAATCCAGTGTTGTATGCAGTCTCCCAATCTTGGATCCATATTTTGTGTGTTCCGTAAGATTACAATCTCACATTTTCTTAATCGTAAATAAGGCACCAGCTCAGTTATAACTCAAGTATAATATGCTGAAATTTCAATGAACAATCTTAAAATAAATTTCCAAATATAAACTGATTTCTTTCCTTTTATTTAAATTCTCCTTTTTATATATATATTACCGGTTTTGTATGACTATTAAAAGATTATAATTAATGTTAGTCTGCTTGGTAAACCTAGACTAAATATCTGATGAAACAGTTGCCCAGTAATCCTCGGTTAACGTCCCCAGACAGATCACGGCTTTTAACCCACTTTCATTGTCAATTAGCACCGATCTCACCATACAAAATTAAAGTTACAACCTTACACATGGCGACCCTGTTCTGTGATTCTGCTAGACTCTGGAATCTCTGAAATGTTAGATTGCGAGCGTGTTATAATCTTAATTTTTTTTCCCTACAGCGCTCAAACAACTTCTGCGTTGTTTCTGAGCAGACTTTCAAAAGATTCACGGCGTTGTTGATCGGCGTTGCGTTGTTTGTCTTGTTTTGTTTTTTATATTTGTGTGTTTTATATGTCTGTGTGTTTTTTATTCTCGCTTGTAAATTCCACTGTTTCGATCAAAGATAAAAATTTGTTTTGCGTGTGAAAAAGTGTGTACTAGGTTGGGTATCTTTCGTGTGACTGTCGTAATTTTTGGGGGACACATCTATTGTGATTAGTGTGTTGCGTACTGAGTATAAATTGCACTAATGCAAACACGTAACCAAGCTAAAAGTAAGCGGTCCAACAACTTAAGCAACATGGACCAAGGGGATATTTTGATTTCCAATATTAACGCGTCGGGCGGTTCCGAAAATGCAATGGGGAATACTTCAGACGAAATGCAAAACAGCACGAACGGGCTCACAGCAGAGCCAGAAATTAATTTGCCTCCAACTAACCAAATTGATTTAGCAGAACTCATGAAAGCCTTATTGCAACAAAATAAAGAAAACACAGAGAAATCGATCCGCGACCTAGGGGAACAAATGACGCAGAAATCAGAAAAATCGTTCCGAGAACAAAAAGAATCATCTGAAAAATCGATCCGAGAGCTAGGCGAGCAAATAGACGAAAAACTAATCCAGCAGACAAATAAAGTCGACAAGTCGATGCAGAGAGTGTCCGACGATATCTCACAAAGAATAAACAATCTGGCAAGTGAGATAAAAAGTGATATTATGAAAGAATTAGGCCGTACATTTGAACAAATCGATGATCGTCTGCAAGCCTTAGAACAGAGCAAGCGGAGGGGCGATGCCGAATCTAAAGAAAGCGAAGAACGGCTACTTAGGAATTTCCAAGAGCTGAGGGAAGAATGCCAAAGGGAGCACCAGCAGGTACTCTCGATGGTCCAAGAGGCGGAAACGCATTGTCCCACGTCCGTTAGCAACACAATAGCGGACAACAGTTTAGCGATCCACGCGTTGGAACAGCAAGTAGAACAATTGAAGCAGACTGGGGCGGAGGACAAGAGACAAATTGATGATAAGATTACGGCATTAGCGGACATTGTAGGCACGATGAAGCTGACGGAAAGCGAGAACAATACTACACCGGTAGCGGCCGCAGAGACCGAAGAAGTGCGTTCGCTTCTGACATTTCAGAAGGGACAGTTCGAAGTGAACAGGCAAAACAGAGCTGTAACAGGCGAATTACAAGAACGCGTGGCGCATCTGGAAAACCGCATGGCGTGTGATTCCGAACTCGTCAATAGCATTAAAAATAGCCGTACGAACAGTGCAGAGAGGGACTCCGGCCACGAGGGAGATTTTGAAGACAGGGAAGAATGTAATTTGAGGGGCAGACATGAGAATAATAGAAACATTCAAGGGCCTAGCCAGGAGGAAATGCGGGGATTTGATTTCAAACATTTCCTTACGGTGAGAAAGTTTGAGATATTCCGAAATTCGCAAAAAGGAATACATCCACGAGCATGGCTCGAGCAATTTGAGTTCTTCCTCCCGACTGGGCAAGTTCACATAAGATAGAATATATGTGTGGCTATTTGGAAGGCGAACCGGCGATTCGCATGAGGTCGGCAGCGCGTCACTGCAACTCCACTCGGGAGTTTCGACAAGCCTTTCTGTCCGCTTATTGGTCGGAAGCGGCACAAGATAGGGTCAAACATGGCATAATTATGCTGCCAAATTTGAACCAGTCTGGTTTCGGCAGCCCTGCACGCCTATTCGACCACATGCTGCAGGCAAATCAATTCCTATACGACCCATACGGGCCTGCGGAACTAATTAGGATGTGCATCACCAAATTGCCGATGCACTTGCGGCACGTCATTCTTGTGGGACGATGCTAAGAGGACGTGGAAACGTTTAAGACGCTTCTCCAAGATTTGGAATATAATACAGCAGAATGCCCGCCTAATCAGGCACAAAGTTATTACGGGGCACAGCAGCGCGACCGCAGTCGTGGCCGTATTACTAATCAACGGCGTGACTGGTCGTCGCGACGCGTACAGAACAATAATCGGGACAGGCCGTATAGAAACTGGGGTGACAGTCGCGAACACAAGTGGAACTACAGAAATGATCGAGGACGTAGACAGAATCGTGAACGGAACAGTTACGGCAACCAGAATCGATACTACGGTGAACACGGTGGGAATAGGACTATAGGCGGAGCACCTCATGATGTTGAAATTCGGCCAGCTAACCCTAGACATAATCCAGCAAATGGAAATGAACAAAACCGGCAATGACAAACGATCAGCGCAGAAGGCGCCCAATCGGAAACAATGAACGACATGGCAAAGGTGTGCATACGGTATATAGAGAGGGAAGATATTAGAGAGGATTTGTTGCAAGAAACTACGAGTGCTAAAATTTCGGGAGTAAATCCAGTCGTGACAGTTAATGTAAACGAAATATGTTTTAAGTGTGTCATTGACACTGGAAGCCCTTTCTCGATAGTGAGCGAGGCAGCATTTCAAAAATGCTAAGGGACTGGGACTTGGCCCATTTTTCAAGTGCGAGGAATTAAGGTGAAGGGCGCAATCTACGGTAAGAGCATAGAAATCCGAAGGCAAACTCGGCTTAATTTTACCTGCCAGGGAAGAGAGTTTGAGTACAACTTCTTTGTGCTCCCAATGCTGAATGTGGCAATGATTTTAGGAAATGACTTCATGAATGCCCACCATGCAGTAATTGACATGGGTGGAGGAGTAATGACAGTTCAAGTTGGGGATCAGCCAATTTATTTAGTATTTGATGAATGCATATTACGTGCCGAGTCAAAAATTAGTTGCCTAAAATTTCAAGCTCAAACCGAGTCGCAACCCAGACTGGAGCTACTCGTGAACTATATAAGTGAGTCGTGCTCTACGTCTGGTAAGCAGGGGAAAGATGTTGCGTTTGCTGATGCACTGAGAAAGAGCATCGCGGGTGTCAGAACCACAGACAGAGAAAAGGAGAAATTGTATTGTCTACTTAGGAATCATGAACGGGTATTTTCTGAGACTCCGGGGGCTATTAAGGGTTTTACGTACCAATTCAGAGTACGTGACCATCAGAAGTTTTCTGTTAGACCATACCCTATTCCCGTGGCGTATAAAGCCCAGGTGGAGAAGGAAATAAACAAGATGTTAGAACAAGGAATAATTGAGTGGGCAGTAAGCTCGTACAATTCACCCTTGCTTGTCGTGCCAAAACGCGACAACTCAGTTCGTTTGATGCTAGACTCGAGACAGATAAACACAATTATTATGTCGGAAACGGACAGGCCTGAGAGCCTTGAGGAACTCTTACAACGTTTCCACGGAGTAATGGTACTATCATCTGTCGACCTCCGTTCGAGTTTTTGGCAAATCGTGCTACACCCATCTTGCAGATTATATACAGCGTTCCTGTGTTACGGAAATTGTTTCCAATTTCGGCGTCTCCCGTTCGGACTAAACGTCTCATCAGCTGCTTTTATAAGGGGATTAAATAGCATTTTACCTGATGATTTGAAACAGCGAGTGACAATTTACGTGGATGACATATTAATTTCGGAAAAGTCGTGGGAGGACCATAATGACGTTCTGAACAGACTACTGGATGTTTTTGAGAAGGCAGGTGTAACAGTCAACTTAGATAAGTCACAGTTCGGACGAGAGAACATAAAATTCTTAGGCCATATTGTCTCAGCAAATGGAATACAACCTGACCCGGAGAAAATTGCGGCGATAGTGGAGTGTGAAATTCCGACAAATAAAAAATAGTTGCGAGCATTCTTAGGCCTGTGTAATTTTTATAAGCGATTTATAAATTTTAGTGTACTTGGTACAACCCGTCTATGTGGACTAACAGGGAAGAACGCTTTGTGGGTCTGGGATCAAGAGGCACAGGACGAATTTTATAAATTAAAAAAGGCATTGGTAGAGGCTCCCATCCTCGTGAGTAGATAGCAAATGGGCATTCTAGCACAACTATCGAAATCGACCGCTTTTTACCAATTTTTATGCTATTTTAAGGCCATTTTATATCAAAATTGACTTTTTGATCATTTTTTGGTGTTAACTACATCTGAAAATAGGGAAATGCCAAAAAGTGTCCCAAATAAGTTATAGCCCTATGAAATGATTAATCTAACACAAATATATACAATGAAAGAATATATACAATACAACATATACTATTGTAATATATATACAATATATTAATGAATAATATCTATAACAATATATACAATATGATATATGAACAATAAACTAATATAAAATATATACAATATAAAAATATATACAATATCTATAATATACAATATCTACGATATACAACTATGTAATCTGAATTAACATATACTATAATGTCCAAGTGGTAATGTATTTATTCCATCACCCATAATATGCCTTTTATCAACATGTGGACTTAATGCTATCTTATTTAGTTCAACTGTATATATTTCATGTTTAATGGTTCTAATTAAATTCATAGTTCTATATTGTTCATTCTTATTGAATAAACAATCTTTATAGTCATCGAATGTTATTCTATTTTTTACAACACATTTCTTAACACCTTTAGATTTTTTAGTTTCTTTTTCATTTACTTTATATGCATACATTTTAGATCTTAATCCAATAAATTCTTTCATAATTTTACCATTACATTCATCTTTCATTTTACCTAATACTTTTTTATTCACTTGTGGTATATTATAAATATTGTTGTTTGGATAATCACTTGTATCAAAATGTTCAATCATATTTTTCATATCTTCATAAAAGTCATCTGTTTTTATATTGTATATATAACTATCTGTATCTTGATAACATAATTCAATATTTGCATCATATTTAGGTTTCATTACATTGTAATGGAAATTATACATTAATTCTTTTGATAAATCTAATATACTCATACCAATATAAATTGGTTTATTAAATTTAATTTCAGTTTTATTCATATGAATAGCTACTAGATTTTCATTAAATATTGTTCTATGTTTAAAATTAGGTTTAGCTATTAATTTATCACATTTTCTACCATCTGATACTAATTTTATGTTAACTCTGTTACGTGTATTTTCCATTGTTTTTCCAAACACACTATTATTCATTAGTTTATAGAAATCTTTTTCAAATTCATTTTTTGCTTTTTTCCTCATTTATGTATTAAAAGCAATATATTTGTTCAACCAATCACTTTGATTAAATTTTAAAACACGATGTATCTTTTTTAATTTCATTCCTAATGATAGATATTGTTTTAAATTTCTATAGTGTACAACATATTTTGTTTTATCATATAATGTAGTTAATAGTTTACCCATGTTTTCTGGTGCTAATGGTACATCTTTATGTTTATCATGTAATTCAATTGGATATTCTAAATCTACTTCTAATATATATCCAGTATCAGAATCATCTTTCATATTCATTATAAATTTATTCCAATAGTTTATATAAAATTCAGGATAATTTAACCATTCAAAACCACCATAAGGTAGATATTGTGACATGGCATAACCATATAGATTATTAGCATCTAAATACATTAGATAATTTGATTCTTTATTTTTATCATAATCATTTAGATATTTATTATTTGCTTTTACATATCTTTTACAACATTGTGATATACCACCTCTTATTCCATTTTCAACCATTAAAATCATATCATAATCATGTAATAATTCTAATGGCTGATTCGTCATTTTTAACATTGAATCCCATGATAAACCAGGTGCTGTATAATACCATGCTGGATCTAAATCATATGATTTCATACATGTATGTCTAAAGTTTTCAAATACATCAGCCAATAACAACACATCTGTTTTTAGATATAAATCATGATATTCACCTAGATTTTTAATATTAATTTATTCCACACTAATTGTGCATGTTTATAATCATCATTAGTTATATTACATTCATTTAGTTTATTATAGAATTCATTTTTAGATGGTAATTGTGTTTCATTAAATCTATTCCAATTATCCATATAATCATATGGGTACACACCTTTTCTAATAACTAAATCTATTTCATCATCATTAAAGAATTGTTTAATATTAAGCATTTTATCTTTTGATAAATTAGATGATAGTTTATCTAATGAAGATGCCATAAATCTAAATGTATCAATAAACCTCATTTTTAACTTATTTGTTTGTTTACCAAAACTAATATATTTTTCTTCATTATTTGGTATCAAATCAATATCTTTATTATCATAACCAAGTTCTTTAATAAATAAATGTGAATCATAACCAGTTAGATTGTGTAAGAATATTGGTACAAATGTTGGTTGTTGAAGTTTAAGATTACATTCATTACACAATGGGGCTATATATTTACCAGTTAAATGATCATGATGATGTACTTTTTTATTATCTGGTGTATATACTGATTTACATAATGTACAATTTTTAGATTCATTATGTATTTTTATTTGTTCCTCTGTTAACTTATTCATTGGTTCAATTTGTGAATATATTTCACCAATTTCATCTACTTCATTTTTTATCATTTCTATAAATGTTTTAGCTGCATTTTGTCCTCTATATACAACTGGATTTTTATAATGACCATGAATATATTTCACATAGTAACAAAATCCAGATGGTTCATGTTTTTGATATTTCAGTATGTATGATTTATTTTGGTTTGGTGTACATTTATCCATTTTCAATAATAAGCTTTCAAAATCAGCATATATAACAAATGGAACATACATTGTATGATTATAGTTTTTGAATGTTATATATTCACCTCTTTGAGGTACAATAATTTTAGATGATTCATGTTTTGAACAATCGATTTTATGTATATTTAATTTATCTTCTGAATTAAAGTGTTGTAGGCACATTTTACATAGATGAATTTTACCATGATGCATTGTTTTCTGACATCTAACTAAACGTGATAAATGTTTAATCCAACAATAATGTGATTCATTATTATTTTTCATGTATAATAAATCAACATGTTTTGGTTTTTCATCTTTAGCTGTCTTTAATGGATATATTTCATATTTTTCATTGTATGCATATACATTAATCGATATATTAAGTTTACATTCATATTTAGGTATATTATCAATTTTAACTGGATATTCTATTGAACCAATTTTAGCTTCTAATTCATCAATATAGTCTTTATAATTACTAGTTCGATCAGGATTACGATCAACTGGATATAATGCTGATGCTATAGACCATAGAAAACATTTTTGATCATTATTTTTAACATTTACACATGCTTTCTTATTTCGTATTTTAAGTGGTAATTCCATATAAGATGAACCACGTAATGGTATATATTTGTTAATGCCTAACTGTAATCCAATTATTCTATTTAACATCCAACCTGATCCTCTATCTTGAAAATCATACATACGTTTTAACATTTCACGTTTACCATTTGTATAAAATTTAGTTACATCTCGATCATTTGTAATTGTATAGTTGTATGTTGAGAATCTAAATTCTTTTATTTCATTAGTAGTATTCAATTTGAATTCACAGTACAATATTAGATTAACTTTTAATCCATTGTATATTTTAAGATTATCTTTTATTAACTTATGTATAATAGGTTTAGCTGATGTCATAATATGTTGTGGGTCTATGATTTCAATATTGTTTTCAATGTTGTATGTTTGTAGCCTATTTTGGAATGCTTTTTCAATTGAATGATATTTATGTGTTTTTCTTTCTTTAGGTTGTTCAAATATATCTGTAGCAAATGGAAATTGTGTTTGAGTATTTTGAATCAACTGTAACAAATCACTTTTACATAATTTAGAATATCCACTTATATTTAAATGTTTAGCTAATGCTTTAAGTTCATTAACATTCATTGATGATGGATCTTTATCTTCTATATTAGCAATAGATACATTTTTAGGTGTTCTTTTTCTTTTATTAGATTCCTTAGCAATATCAATTGTATGTGGAAATAATAAATCCATTAATTCACTTTTACGCATTTTAGAGTAACCTTTAAACTTTATGCTTTTAGCTATTGCTCTAAGTTCATTAACTTTAATTGACTCCATTTATTAAGGAAGAAAACTATTATTTTTGTTGTCTGTATTTGATTGATTTTTATATTTTTTATTTTTTGTATTTATTATTATTTTTATTATGTATTTAGTTTTCATTATATATTTATATGTATATTCTTTTAATATTACTTCTACACATAGGACATGTATCATTTTCTCTTAACCATATATCAACACATTTTTTATGAAACACATGTTTGCATTTAGTTTTCACAAATAGTCCATCATCAGCAATTAAACATATAGAACATTCAGTATCATCAGATTTTTCTAATATTTCATAAGGTGACATTTGTTTTTGTATGAATGAGTCAGATAGGTTTTGTTTTAGTAAAATATATTCCCAATGAACTTTATCTTGAAATTCTATTATAAATTCTTCAGATAACATTTGTTCAGATGATATACTTCGCCAATCTACTTTATCTTGAAATTCTCTAAGAATGGTTCAGATAAATGTTGATGATGTGATATTCTACCCCAGTGTACTTTGTCTTGAAATTCTCTTATTATATCTTCTGACAGTGTTTGATAACTTGACACTTGATCCCAATCTAATTTATCATGAAATAATCTTATAGCATCATCAGATAAATTTTGTTTAATTGATATCCGAAACCAATCTAATTTATCATGAAATGTTGTAATGAATTCAATGGATAAACCACGATGACTTGAAATTCTATCCCATTGATGGTCAGTAAATGGGTTTTTGTTTTTAATATAATCAACAATCATATCAGCATATGTTTCATTGCTTTCATACAGTTGATGTAACAGTTTAAAATCCATTTTTTTAAATATACCATGAATCAATTCAATTAGTTGTTGTTCTCTAGCATTTGGTTGATTCACTTGTATATTATTAATGAGATCAATTAGTTGTTGTCTTTTCATTTTAGAATAACCTTTTATTCCTAATAGTTTTGCTTTAGCTTTTAATTCTTTTAGGTTTAGGTTATCCATTAATGAGATATATTTTTTTAAGAGAAAATAGATATATACATATTTATTAAAATATAGTAATTGAATATTATTATGTATAATAATAAGTAAAAAGTATTAAATAAATAATTATAGTATATATAAAAAAATAATTCAAATATATTATTTTATATATTATATCAGTAAAATATATTAATTGAATAATTAATATATCTAAAATAATTAAAATATATCAATTGAATAAATATTAAAGGTAGTAAAATAATATTATTCCAATGATAAGTAATTAAAGTATAATTATTATATCTAGTTGTAAAATATATTAACAGAATAATTATGTATATATATTAATGTATCAGTAAAATATATTAATTGAATTTTTATAATATCTAAAATAATTAAAATATATTAATTGAATAAATATTAAAGATAGTAAAAATATTATTTCAATAATAAGTAATTAAAATATAATTATATAATTATTATATCTAGTTATAAAATATATAAATTGAATAATTAGTACAGCTATTAAAAAGGATAAATTCATTAAATTAATAATTAATATATCTATTAAAATAATAATAATATGTTAATTGAATAGTTAGTATTTCAATTATAAATTAGTAAAACACATAAATTAATAAATTTTATTTCTATAAAAATATATTAACCATATTAATAGAATAATTAGTATATCAATACAAGTAAGAAAAATATATTAAATGTCTAATTATTTTATCTACAAAAACGATAAATCTCTTTAAAATAAAATATATTAGTTGAATAATTATTATTTCTATAAAAATGATAAATCTGTATCAAGTAAAATATATTACTTGAATAAATATTATATCTAGTAAAATATATTATTGGAATAAATATATATGTATATGTATATACTAAAATATATTAGTTGAATAATTCCTATATACAGTTAAATAAGTTAATTGAATAAAAAATAGATATAATTGGTTGTAATATTGTATATAAAGGAATGATTGACAGATCAGATAAAAAGGTACATGTAATTGAATTTTTACCAAATTGAGTTTTTTGTACCTAATAAATGGACAGCATCAAAAAGTGCAGTCGATGTAAAAATCTAAAAAACATTAATGAATTTTATCTTGACAAATATAGAAAAGATGGTCGTCGTAATGTATGCAACCTATGTGCTATATTTTATACTAGACAGTATATAGAAAATAATAAAGATAAGATATATGAAATAGTAACATGTGAATGTGGGAGAAATTTATGTAGATGTTATCTTAAAAGGCATGAAAAATCATTAATTCATAACAAACTCATGGACATTAAAAATACTGAATAATAATTTTATACATAAATAGTTGTGAATATATATATCTATTAATAATAATTATATACAGAAATAGTTCTGAATATATTTCTATTAATAATAATTATATACATAAATAGTTCTGAATATATATAGCTATTAATAATAATTATATACATAAATAAATCTGAATATATGTAGATAATAAAAATATATAAAAATAGTTGTGAAAACAAATGAATACAAATAGGTATTAAAATACATAATTATAAATAGTTCTGGAATTAATTTAATATATAGCTACTAGAAATACAGAATAATAATTATATACATAAATAGTTGTGAAAACAACTGAATATAGAGACACTAAAAATATTGAATAATAATTATATACATAAATAGTTATGAATATATATAACTATTAATAATAATTATATACATAAATAGTTGTGAAAATAACTGAATAGCAATTATATATATAGCTACTAAAATACTAAATTATAATTATATACATAAATAAATCTGAATAGATATAACTACTAAAAATACTTAATAATAATTATATACATAAATAGTTCTGAATATATATAGCTATTAATAATACTTAATAATAATTATATACATAAATAGATATATTTATCTGTATCTATTTGTGAAAATACAGCTACTAAAAATACTTAATAATAATTATATACATAAATTGATAACAAATACAGACAACAAAAATAATAGTTTTCTTCCTTAATAAATGGAGTCAATTAAAGTTAATGAACTTAGAGCAATAGCTAAAAGCATAAAGTTTAAAGGTTACTCTAAAATGCGTAAAAGTGAATTAATGGATTTATTATTTCCACATACAATTGATATTGCTAAGGAATCTAATAAAAGAAAAAGAACACCTAAAAATGTATCTATTGCTAATATAGAAGATAAAGATCCATCATCAATGAATGTTAATGAACTTAAAGCATTAGCTAAACATTTAAATATAAGTGGATATTCTAAATTATGTAAAAGTGATTTGTTACAGTTGATTCAAAATACTCAAACACAATTTCCATTTGCTACAGATATATTTGAACAACCTAAAGAAAGAAAAACACATAAATATCATTCAATTGAAAAAGCATTCCAAAATAGGCTACAAACATACAACATTGAAAACAATATTGAAATCATAGACCCACAACATATTATGACATCAGCTAAACCTATTATACATAAGTTAATAAAAGATAATCTTAAAATATACAATGGATTAAAAGTTAATCTAATATTGTACTGTGAATTCAAATTGAATACTACTAATGAAATAAAAGAATTTAGATTCTCAACATACAACTATACAATTACAAATGATCGAGATGTAACTAAATTTTATACAAATGGTAAACGTGAAATGTTAAAACGTATGTATGATTTTCAAGATAGAGGATCAGGTTGGATGTTAAATAGAATAATTGGATTACAGTTAGGCATTAACAAATATATACCATTACGTGGTTCATCTTATATGGAATTACCACTTAAAATACGAAATAAGAAAGCATGTGTAAATGTTAAAAATAATGATCAAAAATGTTTTCTATGGTCTATAGCATCAGCATTATATCCAGTTGATCGTAATCCTGATCGAACTAGTAATTATAAAGACTATATTGATGAATTAGAAGCTAAAATTGGTTCAATAGAATATCCAGTTAAAATTGATAATATACCTAAATATGAATGTAAACTTAATATATCGATTAATGTATATGCATACAATGAAAAATATGAAATATATCCATTAAAGACAGCTAAAGATGAAAAACCAAAACATGTTGATTTATTATACATGAAAAATAATAATGAATCACATTATTGTTGGATTAAACATTTATCACGTTTAGTTAGATGTCAGAAAACAATGCATCATGGTAAAATTCATCTATGTAAAATGTGCCTACAACACTTTAATTCAGAAGATAAATTAAATATACATAAAATCGATTGTTCAAAACATGAATCATCTAAAATTATTGTACCTCAAAGAGGTGAATATATAACATTCAAAAACTATAATCATACAATGTATGTTCCATTTGTTATATATGCTGATTTTGAAAGCTTATTATTGAAAATGGATAAATGTACACCAAACCAAAATAAATCATACACACTGAAATATCAAAAACATGAACCATCTGGATTTTGTTACTATGTGAAATATATTCATGGTCATTATAAAAGTCCAGTTGTATATAGAGGACAAAATGCAGCTAAAACATTTATAGAAATGATAAAAAATGAAGTAGATGAAATTGGTGAAATATATTCACAAATTGAACCAATGAATAAGTTAACAGAGGAACAAATAAAAATACATAATGAATCTAAAAATTGTACATTATGTAAATCAGTATATACACCAGATAATAAAAAAGTACATCATCATGATCATTTAACTGGTAAATATATAGCCCCATTGTGTAATGAATGTAATCTTAAACTTCAACAACCAACATTTGTACCAATATTCTTACACAATCTAACTGGTTATGATTCACATTTATTTATTAAAGAACTTGGTTATGATAATAAAGATATTGATTTGATACCAAATAATGAAGAAAAATATATTAGTTTTGGTAAACAAACAAATAAGTTAAAAATGAGGTTTATTGATACATTTAGATTTATGGCATCTTCATTAGATAAACTATCATCTAATTTATCAAAAGATAAAATGCTTAATATTAAACAATTCTTTAATGATGATGAAATAGATTTAGTTATTAGAAAAGGTGTGTACCCATATGATTATATGGATAATTGGAATAGATTTAATGAAACACAATTACCATCTAAAAATGAATTCTATAATAAACTAAATGAATGTAATATAACTAATGATGATTATAAACATGCACAATTAGTGTGGAATAAATTAATATTAAAAATCTAGGTGAATATCATGATTTATATCTAAAAACAGATGTGTTGTTATTGGCTGATGTATTTGAAAACTTTAGACATACATGTATGAAATCATATGATTTAGATCCAGCATGGTATTATACAGCACCTGGTTTATCATGGGATTCAATGTTAAAAATGACGAATCAGCCATTAGAATTATTACATGATTATGATATGATTTTAATGGTTGAAAATGGAATAAGAGGTGGTATATCACAATGTTGTAAAAGATATGTAAAAGCAAATAATAAATATCTAAATGATTATGATAAAAATAAAGAATCAAATTATCTAATGTATTTAGATGCTAATAATCTATATGGTTATGCCATGTCACAATATCTACCTTATGGTGGTTTTGAATGGTTAAATTATCCTGAATTTTATATAAACTATTGGAATAAATTTATAATGAATATGAAAGATGATTCTGATACTGGATATATATTAGAAGTAGATTTAGAATATCCAATTGAATTACATGATAAACATAAAGATGTACCATTAGCACCAGAAAACATGGGTAAACTATTAACTACATTATATGATAAAACAAAATATGTTGTACACTATAGAAATTTAAAACAATATCTATCATTAGGAATGAAATTAAAAAAGATACATCGTGTTTTAAAATTTAATCAAAGTGATTGGTTGAACAAATATATTGCTTTTAATACATAAATGAGGAAAAAAGCAAAAAATGAATTTGAAAAAGATTTCTATAAACTAATGAATAATAGTGTGTTTGGAAAAACAATGGAAAATACACGTAACAGAGTTAACATAAAATTAGTATCAGATGGTAGAAAATGTGATAAATTAATAGCTAAACCTAATTTTAAACATAGAACAATATTTAATGAAAATCTAGTAGCTATTCATATGAATAAAACTGAAATTAAATTTAATAAACCAATTTATATTGGTATGAGTATATTAGATTTATCAAAAGAATTAATGTATAATTTCCATTACAATGTAATGAAACCTAAATATGATGCAAATATTGAATTATGTTATCAAGATACAGATAGTTATATATACAATATAAAAACAGATGACTTTTATGAAGATATGAAAAATATGATTGAACATTTTGATACAAGTGATTATCCAAACAACAATATATATAATATACCACAAGTGAATAAAAAAGTATTAGGTAAAATGAAAGATGAATGTAATGGTAAAATTATGAAAGAATTTATTGGATTAAGATCTAAAATGTATGCATATAAAGTAAATGAAAAAGAAACTAAAAAATCTAAAGGTGTTAAGAAATGTATTGTAAATAATAGAATAACATTCGATGACTATAAAGATTGTTTATTCAATAAGAATGAACAATATAGAACTATGAATTTAATTAGAACCATTAAACATGAAATATATACAGTTGAACTAAATAAGACAGCATTAAGTCCACATGATGATAAAAGGCATATTATGGGTGATGGAATAAATACATTACCACTTGGACATTATAGTATATGTTAATTCAGATTACATAGTTGTATATTGTAGATATTGTATATTATAGATATTGTATATTATAGATATTGTATATATTTTTATATTGTATATATTTTATATTTGTTTATTGTACATATATCATATTGTATATATTGTTATAGATATTATTCATTAATATATTGTATGTATATTACAATAGTATATGTTGTATTGTATATATTCTTTCATTGTATATATTTGTGTTAGATTAATCATTTCATAGGCCTATAACTTATTTGGGACACTTTTTGGCATTTCCCTATTTTCAGATGTAGTTAACACCAAAAAATGATCAAAAAGTCAATTTTGATATAAAATGGCCTTAAAATAGCATAAAAATTGGTAAAAAGTGGTCGATTTCGATAGTTGTGCTAGAATGCCCATTTGCTATCTACTCTCGTGCATCCCGACCTGACACAAGAATTCTGTTTAATGACGGACAGTTCCTTGTCAGGATTAGGTGCGGTACTGTTTCAAACGGGAGGAAATGATGATATTACAACTTGGAAAACGATCTCGTTTGGGAGCAGGGTGCTCTCTCGATGTGAAAAAAATTATTCTGTCATGGAACTCGAAGCACTCGCGATAGTTTGGGCATTCTCAAAATTTAGGTATTTTTTATTTGGGAGGACCACCAAGGTGTACACTGACCATCGTGCACTCCAATTTCTTATGAGCACAAAAATCACGCATGGGAGACTAGGACGCTGGGCACTATACCTACAGGAATATAACTTCACTGTAGAATACATTCCTGGACAGAAAAATGTAATTGCTGACGCTTTATCGCGCATTTCTATAGGTTTGGTTCACACAGAAGAAAGGGAACTGGGTGAAAATAATTTTAGCATCCTATACTTACAGAATGTAGCGTTCGAGAATTTTGTTACCACCTCTTTAGGGAGTATAGCGGACGAACAGGATAAGGACGCAGTATTGAAAGATATAAAGAAGAAGTGGGAGGACAAGGAGAATGTAGGAATACGCCAGTACTACTTAGTGCGCAATAGAATATTATTCAAGAAACGAGCCCCGGACGACTCCAGATGGGTGTTGGTGATTCCGGAGGAACTCGTAAACAAAATTATATGGTACATACATTTGAGTTATGGTCACTTCGGAGCACAGAAATGTTGTGAAAAACTGAAAGAGACATGCTATTTTAATAACATGCTACGGCGTATTCGTGGTGTACTTAGAATGTGCGGACCTTGTCAGCGAGCAAAGGCGGCCACAGTGACTTATGCTGCATCATTGCACCCGATAATACCAAGAAAACTTTGTGACCTCGCGGCCGGGGATCTATTTGGGCCACTAATAAGATCTAAAGCAGGTTTTGCATATGTTTTCGTAGCGGTGGAGCTAACCTCCAAGTTTGTGTGTCTGACTCCGATGAAGCGAGCCACAGGAAGGGCAGTGGCAACTGCATTTGCAAAGCAGTTTCTGCATGAAGTTGGGAGCGTGAAAAGGGTTATCTCGGATAATGGACCACAATTTAGATCACAACACTGGCAGTGGATGCTTCGAAGAAGAAGAATTAAACCTATATATATATATCTCTTTCACCCCAGCTCGAACCCCAGTGAGCGTATTATGCATGAATTAGGAAAATTATGTAGGTTATACTGCAGTCGTGATCACCGATCGTGGGACACACACCTAAAAGGATTTCAGAATATAATTAATGAGTTGCCTACTACGTCAACAAAGCTTCCGCCAATCACTGTGCTAAAAAACAAGGAGCCCCCAAGCAAAATCAAAGAGGTGGTGCCTTGGCCATTAGAGCCGAGACTACGCCGGAACGCAATTGTTGACTTAGCTATACGCAACATCAAGCGTGCAGCAGAAGCCAGAGTCAAGGCGTATAAGAAACACGTGAGAAAAGCAGTGTTTCATGTAGGACAAAAAGTCCTTATCAGATCACACAAGCTGTCTAACAAACGGTCAGGTGTCTGCAAGAAATTTTTTAATCTCTTTAACGGGCCGTATCGGATAAGGAAGATTTCCCATGAAAACGCCATAGAAGTGGAAACTCTTCGATCGAAGAAATCAAAAGGGCTACACCATGTGTCAAACGTAAAACCATACATTGAGTAGAAAGGGCAGTGAGGACTAGAGAGGACGGTGAAGAGAAACAATTGATTAGTTTACATTTGTGATAAATGCACTTTGAATAATATGTTGAAAAAAATTAATGATAAAGATGTTTCTATGTGATGGATTGAAGTGATGTTTTAATTTTTTTCTCTCCTTGTGCAATTAGGATTTAGTTTGATTCAAACGTGAAGATAAAAGGTTTCTTTGTGAACGAGTAAAATGCTGTTTATGTTTTTTTTGTGTGTAAATTGAAAAGAGTCGCTCCTGAGGAAAGCAAGATCGTTGCTGAATTAGTGCATAAACTCAGGGGAATATCCGATCTGTGGGTATTATGGGTCTGGCAAACCCAGGTCCCCAGCTGTTAGTAGCCTTGTTTCCGATTTTCTGCTTTCAGTGCTACTATCTATCTATTACTATCCTATATCTGTCAGTATAAATGAGGATCTCTTACTATAGTATGCGTGCTGTATGAATATTTTAAGATAGGAGAACTCTGAGAAAGGAATGAGTAAGTTTGGAATCTTGAAAATAGGATGCGATAATACGATTGTTGAACCATTGGCTTCCAATATGCGATGATATGTTAATATTGATGATATATGTCTTTTTTGTTCTTTATAGCTGAGTACGTAAAGTGCTGTCTGTGGATTTCGTAAGTATATTGATTCCCTTCAAGGTGAAAGAAGAATTGTGGTTTGTGTAATTTACGTGGCTCTGAAATATTATTGTGGTAGTCAAATACGAGCAGCTTTTCAGCAAATGGAGAATGGAACGGAAATATGGATCCTTTTTGTAGTCTTGATTGATGTTGAGCCAAAGCCTAAAAAATTATTCTGCGTTATACTTGTCCTAGAAAAGCGACGTTTATGTGTTTTGCTGATGCTGTGAGCATTACAGCTTACTGTTTTCGCTGGTGCGGGATGCACTGCAGCCTATATGATTTGTACTGAGGAAATTTCCCTCTTGAAGGTAGAGGATGATTAAATAATTTTGATTATGGGAACGAAGGAAAGCTTGGTTTAAGGTAATAAGGATAAAGCAAAACATTTGTCATTTAAACTACAGGAGGATTCGGATCTTTTGTGTCTGTTGTAAGTTCAATATGTTAAGATGATACTGTTTTACAGAATAGAGGTGACCACAATTTTGCCATTCATGAGAAATGAATCCAGAATAACCACCACAGGCGAAATAACTGATTTGGAAGCGAAAGGTAACGTAAAGAAGGAACGAAATCGCAGCAAAATGGGTAAGAAAATGTAATATAACCTGTATAATGCAAATATTTTTAACCTTCTCAGAGTCATCTGCGTGATTAATTGTTGTGATAACGTAATTTTAGGTGAAATTTTCTTACTGTTTTATGTGTGAATATATGAGTATGATAAATGTATAATTGCGAGTCTCTTTTCAGGTGTACGAACTGGTATAAATGTTTTGGCGTGTAAATAACCATTGTTCTTTTTAATGTGTATGTGTATGTGTATGTCAAGAAGAGGACGAATTAGAACAATGTTGTAGTGGTATATACACGGTGTTGAAATAGCATTGAAGTAGCTTATTGGCTTAACTAGTAGTGGATAGAAGTAGAATATTGAGTAATGCATGTTTATGGGTAGTTAGTTTGTAGAATAGACAACAGGTGTGCATGTATGTGTGTGTAAATAACATGTGAACCCTATGCTGTCCTGACCTATACTTGTGCAAGGCATAACCCTATTCATTTTACTGAATTAATAAATAGCATTTGATTTATTAAAACGTAAGTGAACCACATTAGTAATGTGGATTTAAATATTATATTGTCAGTTCATTTAAATTTTTATTTTTATACTGTCAAGTCATTTCACTTTTATTTTTTTTACATTGTCAAGTCATTTAAATTTTATTTTATATTGTCGATTCATCTAATTTTTTTATTAAAAAAATATTAAGTCTCACTTTGTTCTTAAAAATTGTGAAAGACAATACTAAGTGGTATTATGTATGACATTGTGTAATCACATAAGGATGATGAAAAATTTCTGTGAATGCAGTTGAGAACGTGAAAGCGAACCGGCAAAACTCTTAAGAGACAGCGGGAGCAGCCGGACTAGTTGTAAACTGGCGGGTTTCCCAGCAGGACACGCTGTCAGCCAGGCCACTTTGGGAGCGCGGCCGACAACAAAAGAAGGTACGCGGCAAACACTTTCCCTTGTACCTGGAGCTAATGGGCGGCCGCCCCGGGCGACCCTTCCTCGAGGCGATGACCTGAGATGGGCCAGCGGTCCACCGTGCGGAAATCCATCTGCTGGCAACGCACCACACGCACGCGACCGTGCTTCGTTGATCAGTCAGATAGCTTTTTATTCTCATTGAACTGTGATCGATTAGCCTTTGCACGGGGCATATTTACTGTGAGGAACCCCTTAAGGGTAACAATCACATAATTATTGTAGTTTCAGTATAATGACACAGTGCTCATTGTTTGATAGCTAATTGAAATATAGTAGAGTGATTAAATGAGTGCCACATAGTTATTTTAAGTCTACAAATTATTAGTTTTATACGATATAGAATTTTTTTGCGATAACCACTTTGTAAAACATGTTTTTTCTCTTATCATTTTGTTGCTTTTGCAGATTGTGCATTGTTATGTTCTGCTTTTTAATACCGATGTTATTTGATGTTCTTTTTTTAATTGCTGTGGCACCTTTGCTATTTTCATAAATTTTGCTTGTTAATAAACAGTCATAAATTTTCCTGTGATCAGTTGGCTCTTGCAATGAGCAAATACTGGTGAACTCCATAAGGGTAACAACCAGAAATTGTTTTCATATTAATGACACAGGAACCATTGTTTTTACTTGCTGACCGAATTAGGTCTACACTACCTTTTAAATAGGTGTCACAGATTGTGTTTTTTTTCTGTTTGAAATTGGTAGATTCTAAAGATGTGTTGAAATTATTGTGTTTTAGCAAGTAGCTGGTGTCCTTTTGCCTTTTCTTTTACACTTTTGGTTTAAGTAGGGTGTGAGAAGCCTGCTTGGGAATGTCCTAGCATGGCCAGAAAATTCCCTGCACAGTCTTTTCCCGGAGCGTTGGGGTTATGAAAGGTCTCTGTTGGATTCCTTTCATGTTTAATTTCTTAAATCTGTTGCCATTTATGGAATAAATTCCTCTTCTAAATGTACTGTGGCGTTTCTGACTACCTGGGAGGAGACTGAGCAGTGGAACGTGTTACTTTTACACATAAACAAGAACGATCTGTCACACTACTACACTTTAAAGCACAGTTTATATGTAATTCTTATATGTAATTCATGTCACACAGTCTCATACGGAACCTACATCCGCTTTCTTTTATATACTGTATATGATAAGATACTGTCATCCCCCTTCCCTTTTGTGTGAGACGATGAATGAGCATATGTATTTCTAGTTGCATGCTTGAGGGTAGCAGACAAGGCTGTCTGCTAGAGAACAGTAGGACCAATGTCGGAACAGGTAGCTACGCTTCCTAAAAGCAAAGAGGTTTCTATCCTTAGTATGGTCCTGTCCATCCGTTGTCATGTTGGTATAGGAAGCTGCCCCTCTGGCCACTTCCGTTGGTCTTTGTGAGCCACCCTCAGGAAGCACGCTCGGCAGTAGGGCAGTTGCAGGGTGGCCGTGGCGAGCGTCTGAAGTGGTAAGATCTCCGGCTAAGCGCGTGTCTGTTAAGTCCGTAGGACAATGGATTTCTTAAGTTCAGCCTAACTGAAAATTTATTCACCTTTATTTCGGGTTTAGGTCTAAAATATCCGATGTTATCTTAAATTGCAGCGCAGTATAATTCTCGTGTGAAGTTCAGATTAGTTTCCGGTAGTTGCTTTGTTACTACTTTGTGAGTAAAGTGGAACTACGTGTTGATCAGTAACTCTAACTAAGATCAATCTTAAATGCGAATGCTTGTGTGATTATAACGTCTCGTCTTGACTATATTTTCAATATAGCAACTTTTCTTTATGTTCAGCCCACGTGGGGTGTACTTTGCGAGACCACTACCACGTGCTTATATAACTGTTTGACCCATCAGGTTAATAGTAAGACGTTAGTAACCAGTTCAAGGTTTTTCTTTTGTCAATTGCTTTTCGATCTAATTTATTTTAATTATCAAAATTATTGTGGTGTTGTACGCTTTGTGTAAACCAAGTTGACCACGTGAAGCATGTGGTGTAATCATCAAAGTAGCCCTCAGCTATTCTTTTTGCGAAGATTTCACAAAGAGTTAATATGAATTTAGTATACCAGTGTGTGGTAATTACATGACGGACAGCATTGTGGTATGAACGTAATTTCTTTGGGTAAAAACTGAATCAGTTGGTTGTGGTTAATTTCTTCTTGCTTATGTTTCAATGTTCTTCGTGTGTTATTTTATGAATCCAGTGTTGTATGCAGTCTCCCAATCTTGGATCCATATTTTATGTGTTCCGTAAGATTACAATCTCACATTTTCTTAATCGTAAATAAGGCACCAGCTCAGTTATAACTCAAGTATAATATGCTGAAATTTCAATGAACAATCTTAAAATAAATTTCCAAATATAAACTGATTTCTTTCCTTTTATTTAAATTCTCCTTTTTATATATATATTACCGGTTTTGTATGACTATTAAAAGATTATCATTAATGTTAGTCTGCTTGGTAAACCTAGACTAAATATCTGATGAAACAGTTGCCCAGTAATCCTCGGTTAACGTCCCCAGACAGATCACGGCTTTTAACCCACTTTCATTGTCAATTAGCACCGATCTCACCATACAAAATTAAAGTTACAACATTACAATTGTAATTTTAATTAACGTGGAAGCCATAAAGACACCAAACATGGAGGAAAAATGTACGCATCTAAAGGCTACTTAAGAAAGGAATAAAATCACTTAATTTGTTTCCGCAAGGGGAGAACACAACTTCCCAATTCGGACCTCGCTAACACATTTTACTGACATTAAATATAACAAGATAGATAGTCATACTTGTGACGAGAACAAATGAATAACACTATCAATCTTCACAGATGAGAATACGACTATATCCACGAAGGTTCGCGCCCTGGCAAGGGAGATATTTAACTTCAACATATAAGGTGATTACAGTAAGCCCTGATTGGACTCGACAAACGTAGTAACGATATAAGCGAGACAAATGTACTGAAGGAGGATAGCCGGATGTGCCGTAGTAGGAAGGGCCACTGTCAACCCCGTCATGACGCGACCCCCGTGAACACGCCAGTTTCAGCTACCTGCAACATACACAGAGTCATTTGTAGCTTCTTTAAAAACAATTAACATGAAAAGGCACAACGCGTAACACACTAATAAAATGTAAACGACTACTTCACAGAACTAGCTCCTCTTTAGACAAACGAAACTGCAAAATATTAATAACACGTAAAATACTTCTAACTTATAAAAAAAACTAAGGTACCACGTAGTAGAATATCGTCATGAGCTCATAGAATACTCAGTTTGACTTGTCTGTTTATAGGTCTTACAACTCAACAGTGTCAGCTTAAACAAACCCGAGGATACAAAAGTCGAAATATGACAGGAATAATGATTGAAACCACTGCCAATGCTAGGCTGCCACACAGAGGAGAAAATAGTAATTTACAGCGGCACACAACCGACCTTACATCTCCAATTTAGTATAATCAGAATAAACAATTTTGTGTATAATAATTAGTTACAGTACCATGAGAACCTCCGAATAACACTTATTACCCAAGCTAGGTGCTGGTATCAAAAGGCACCTTGAGGAATACAGAGTTCGAGTGTATTCTCTTATTGGAAGGGTTTCAACTTTACACCCCTTTCCACATAGCTCTCTGTTTACACACTTCTGTAACTTCTGCAACTAAGAAAAGGCATAAAAATGCACATAAAACTGACACAGATTTAAGCAGAATAAAACAGTACCTTAGTATGGCGCAAATGGCTTAATTTGCTTTGCACGTGGGATATCTTCACCATTTGGTAATTCCGAAGTATATTGAACAACGCGTGAGAGCAAGACGTCGCCGTAGTATCAGCTATTTACTTCACATAATTTCCTGCACAGGCACAAGGCAGACGAAGCGTTTTCACGTGCAACAGCGGCGAGCATCAAACATTTGCTCCGTCACGCCATAGACACATCTCAGTTTCAATGGCCAGTAACAAGAACCTATAGATCCCTCGCAGCAGAAAAACCCCAAAACACACCAGTGCACCACCGCGATACGAAACCCGAGGTCCCCTCAAGTCACTGCCTGGACCTCTCGCTGACCCTGCCCACAGCGTACAGGCGTCGTACCACAGGCCTCACGGTAAACGTCAACAAGCCACCTGCGACCCTGCGAATCTCCATTCCGCTGTCCCTGTTCTCTCTCCCTTAACCACCCGACCACCGGCCTCAATCGCAGAAGGCAAAGATGGTGACCCTGTAATCGATGGCAGCGATGTCATTCTAAGTGCGAGAACGCTGGCGCCAGCCACACCACCCCTCACTTGTATGCTGAGAGCGCTGCTAGAATAACTTCACAAGAGTCATTGATTCTGCCCCCTGTGATAAACGTGTAATTTTCCCAGTCGCCCGCATCTCGGGGTCATGCGGTAGCGTTCTCGTTTCCCACGCCCGGGTTCCCGGATTCGATTCCCGGCGGGGTCAGGGAATTTCTCTGCCTCGTGATGGCTGGGTGTTGTGTCCTGTCCTTAGGTTAGTTAGGTTTAAGTAGTTCTAAGTTCTAGGGGACTGATGACCGTAGCAGTTAAGTCCCATAGTGCTCAGCGCCAAGCGTTGTCTTTCCTTAATCTTTCTTCTAAGATATGTCGTAGGGTCAGTATTGCCTCACGTGTTCCAACATTTCTACGGAATCCAAACTGATCTTCCCCGAGGTCGGCTTCTACCAGTTTTTCCATTCGTCTGTAAAGAATTCGCGTTAGTATTTTGCAGCTGTGACTTATTAAACTGATAGTTCGGTAATTTTCACATCTGTCAAAACCTGCTTTCTTTGGGATTGGAATATAATTGTTATATTCTTCTTGATGTCTGAGGGTATTTCGCATGTCACATACATCTTGCTCACAAAGTTATAATAACATTAAAATACTAGAATAGTATATGAAAAATATTCTATCACTATAGTGCACTCTAGTGGGCACAATCGAAACTTAAATCACAGTCCCCCTATCCAATACTGTCCTTTATCGGCTGATACATAAACTACGTGCGCGTCCAGTCTCGCGTCACCATCTGTCACTATCCAGCTCTGAGACACATCTCCCACTTAACCGCCTCCAAGGCAGGATCGGTATACGGCGCAACGCCTCACGCCCTTCGTGGAACGTCGAGCTTTCTTACTGAACGGCAATTGCTGAGTGTCGAGAGACACATCTACATCTACATCCATACTCCGCAAGCCACCTGACGGTGTGTGGCGGAGGGTACCTTGAGTACCTCTATCGGTTCTCCCCTCTATTCCAGTCTCGTATTGTTCATGGAAAGCATGATTGTCGGTATGCCTCTGTGTGGGCTCTAATCTCTCTGATTTTATCCTCATGGTCTCTTCGCGAGATATACGTAGGAGGGAGCAATATACTGCTTGACTCTTCGGTGAATGTATGTTCTCGAAACTTCAACAAAAGCCCGTACCGAGCTACTGAGCGTCTCTCCTGCAGTCTTCCACTGGAGTTTATCTATCACCTCCGCAAAGCTTTCGCGATTACAAAATGGTCCTGTAACGAAGCACGCTGCTCTCCGTTGGATCTTCTATATCTCTTCTATCAACCCTATCTGGTACGGATCCCACACTCCTGAGCAGTATGCAAGTAGTGGGCGAACAAGCGTACTCCTTTGTTTTCGGATTGCATTTCCTTAGGATTCTTCCAATGAATCTCAGTCTGGCATCTGCTTTACCGACGATCAACTTTATAAGATCATTCCATTTTAAATCACTCCTATTGCGTACTCCCAGATAATTTATGGAACTAACTGCTTCCAGTTGCTGACCTGCTACATTGTAGCTAAATGAAAGGGATATTTCTTTATATGTTTTCGCAGCACATTACACTTGTCTACATTGAGATTCAATTGCCATTCCCTGTACCATGCGTCAATTCGCTGCAGATCCTCCTGCATTTCAGTACAATTTTCCATTGTTACAACCGCTCGATATGCCACAGCATCATCCGCAAAAAGCCTCAGTGAACTTTCGATGTCATCGACAAGGTCATTTATGTATATTGTGAATAGCAACGGTCCTATGACACTCCCCTGCGGCACACCTGAAATCACTCTTACTTCGGAAGACTTCTCTCCATTAAGAATGACGTGCTGCGTTCTGTTATCTAGGAACTCTTCAATCCAATCACACAATTGGTCAGATAGTCCATATGCTCTTACTTTGTTCATTAAACGACTGTGGGGAACTGTATCGAACGCCTTGCGGAAGTCAAGAAACATGGCATCTACCTGTGAACCGGTGTCTATGGCCCTCTGAGTTTCGTGGACAAATAGCGCGAGCTGGGTTTCACACGATCGTCTTTTTCGGAACCCATTCTGATTCCTACAGAGTTGATTTCTAGTCTCCAGAAAAGTCATTATACTCGAACACAATAGGTATTCCAAAATACTACAACTGATCGACGTTAGAGATATAGGTCTATAGTTCAGCACATCTGTTCGACGTCCCTTCTTGAAAACGGGGATGACCTGTGCCCGTTTCCAATCCTCTGGAACGCTACGCTCTTCTAGAGACCTACGGTACACCGCTGCAAGAAGGGGGGCAAGTTCCTCCGTGTACTCTGTGTAAAAAATCGTACTGGTATCCCATTACATCTCGGCTTTCGCCACGAAACTGGAAATAGAGCACTGATTTACGACGAAGTGCAAGCAAAAATAATGTATTCCTGTCGTGGTAATTTGGGCGCCACGCGTAAACGCGTCCAGCGTGACTCTTGTCGTGCTTCCGGTGTCGGCTGCGCGGTCACGCCAGCACGCGAAACGACACGCGACGCCAGCTGGCGGCCCAGATCTGGCGACGCGACGTCACAGATAGGAGACCCGCGGTTCGCGGCACGACACAGGGCGACCGCAGGGGGCGTGCGACCAGCCGGGGACCCTGCCAGACACAGCCCTCAGTCCTGGGAACATCGAGTAACCCAGCGGCCGAGCCTGCCGGCTGTCACCCTGACAACACGCGACTCTCCCGCTCAGGCGACCAGGACGACGCGACGAGGAGTCAACAAGTCGTTGGAAGTCCCCAGCAGACATGCTGCTTCTACACTACTGGCGATTAAAATTGCTACACCAGGAAGCAGATAATAAACGGTTATTCATTGGATAAATACACTCCTGGAAATTGAAATAAGAACACCGTGAATTCATTGTCCCAGGAAGGGGAAACTTTATTGACACATTCCTGAGGTCAGATACATCACATGATCACACTGACAGAACCACAGGCACATAGACACAGGCAACAGAGCATGCACAATGTCGGCACTAGTACAGTGTATATCCACCTTTCGCAGCAATGCAGGCTGCTATTCTCCCATGGAGACGATCGTAGAGATGCTGGATGTAGTCCTGTGGAACGGCTTGCCATGCCATTTCCACCTGGCGCCTCAGTTGGACCAGCGTTCGTGCTGGACGCGCAGACCGCGTGAGACGACGCTTCATCCAGTCCCAAACATGCTCAATGGGGGACAGATCCGGAGATCTTGCTGGCCAGGGTAGTTGACTTACACCTTCTAGAGCACGTTGGGTGGCACGGGATACATGCGGACGTGCATTGTCCTGTTGGAACAGCAAGTTCCCTTGCCGGTCTAGGAATGGTAGAACGATGGGTTCGATGACGGTTTGGATGTACCGTGCACTATTCAGTGTCCCCTCGACGATCACCAGTGGTGTACGGCCAGTGTAGGAGATCGCTCCCCACACCATGATGCCGGGTGTTGGCCCTGTGTGCCTCGGTCGTATGCAGTCCTGATTGTGGCTCTCACCTGCACGGCGCCAAACACGCATACGACCATCATTGGCACCAAGGCAGAAGCGACTCTCATCGCTGAAGACGAAACGTCTCCATTCGTCCCTCCATTCACGCCTGTCGCGACACCACTGGAGGCGGGCTGCACGATGTTGGGGCGTGAGCGGAAGACGGCCTAACGGTGTGCGGGACCGTAGCCCAGCTTCATGGAGACGGTTGCGAATGGTCCTCGCCGATACCCCAGGAGCAACAGTGTCCCTAATTTGCTGGGAAGTGGCGGTGCGGTCCCCTACGGCACTGCGTAGGATCCTACGGTCTTGGCGTGCATCCGTGCGTCGCTGCGGTCCGGTCCCAGGTCGACGGGCACGTGCACCTTCCGCCGACCACTGGCGACAACATCGATGTACTGTGGAGACCTCACGCCCCACGTGTTGAGCAATTCGGCGGTACGTCCACCCGGCCTCCCGCATGCCCACTATACGCCCTCGCTCAAAGTCCGTCAACTGCACATACGGTTCACGTCCACGCTGTCGCGGCATGCTACCAGTGTTAAAGACTGCGATGGGGCTCCGTATGCCACGGCAAACTGGCTGACACTGACGGCGGCGGTGCACAAATGCTGCGCAGCTAGCGCCATTCGACGGCCAACACCGCGGTTCCTGGTGTGTCCGCTGTGCCGTGCGTGTGATCATTGCTTGTACAGCCCTCTCGCAGTGTCCGGAGCAAGTATGGTGGGTCTGACACACCGGTGTCAATGTGTTCTTTTTTCCATTTCCAGGAGTGTATATTATACTAGAACTGACATGTGAGTACCTTTGCACGCAATTTGCGTGCATAGATCCTGAGAAATCAGTACCCAGAAGAATCCCCTCTGGCCTTGATACGCCTGGGCATTGAGTCAAACAGAGCTTGGATGGCGTGTACAGGTACAGCTGCCCATGCAGCTTCAGCACGATACCACAGTTCATCGAGAGTAGTCACTGGCGTATTGTGACGAGCCACTTGCTCGGCCACCATTGGCCAGACGTATTCAATTGGTGAGAGATCTGGAGAATATGCTGGCCAGGGCAGCAGTCGATCATTTTCTGTATCCAGAAAGGCCCGTACAGGAACTGGCACACGCGGTCGTGCATTATACTGCTGAAATGTAGGGTTTCGCAGGGATCGAATGAAGGGTAGAGCCACGGGTCGTAAGACATCTGAAATGTAACGTCCACTTTTCAAAGTGCCGTCAGTCCGAACAAGAGGTGACCGAGACGTGTAACCAATTGCACCCCATACCATCACGCCGGGTTGATACGCCAGTACGGCGACGACGAATACACGCTTCCAATGTGCGTTCACCGCGATGTCACCAAACACGGATGCGACCGTCATGATGCTGTAAACAGAACCTGGATTCATCCGAAAAAATGACGTTTTGCCATTCGTGCACCCAGGTTTGTCGTCGAGTACACCATCGCAGGCGCTCCTGTCTGTGATGCAGCGACAAGGGTAGCCGTAGTTATGGCCTCCGAGCTGATAGTCCATGCTGCTGCAAACGTCGTCGAACTGTTCGTGCAGATAGTTGTTGTCTTCCAAACGTCTCCATCTGTTGACTCTGGGATCGAGACGTGGCTGCACGATCCGTTACAGCCATGCCGATAAGATGCCTGTCATCTCGACTGCTAGTCATACGAGGCCGTTTCAATCCAGCACGGCGTTCCGTATTACCCTCCTGAACCCACTGATTCAATATTCTGCTAACAGTTATTGGATCTCGACCATCGCGAGCAGCAATGTTGCGATACGATCAACCGCAATCGTGATAGGCTACAATCCGACGTTTATCAAAGTCGGAAACGTGATGGTACGCATTTCTGCTCCTTACACGAGGCATCACAACAACGTGTCACCAGGCAACGCCGGTCAACTGCTGTCTGTGTATGAGAAATCGGTTGGAAACTTTCCTCATGTCAGCACGTTGTAGGTGTCGCCACCAGCGCCAACCTTGTGTGAATGCTCTGAAAAGCTTATCATTTGCATATCACAGCATCTCCTTCCTGTCGGTTAAATTTCGCGTCTGTAGCACATCTTCGTGGTGTAGCAACTTTAATGGCCAATAGTGTATAAGCGGTCCAACATTGCGAAACTGTTGCCGGTGCACGATTTTGTGGAGGAACCACTCGAGTATTTCTCACATATGTTCGATGGGATTCATGTCGGGCGATCTGGGTGGCCAAATCATTCACTCGAATTGTCCAGAATGTTCGTCAAACCTGTCGCCAACTATTGTAGCCAGTCACATCGTTGTTTGGGAAAACACGAAGTCCTTGAATGTTAGTGGCCTCGAAGTAGCCGAACATAACCATTTACAATCAATGATGTGTTCAGTTGGACCAAAGGACCCAGAGCATTCCATGTAAACACAGCCCACACCATTATGGAGCCGCCACCAGCTACTTCAATGTCTTGGTGACAACTCGGGTCCATGGCTTCGTGGATTCTGCACCACACTCGAACCTTACCGTCAGCTCCCACCATCGGGACTAATCTGACTAGACCACGGCTTTCCGGTAGTCTAGGACCCAACTGACATGGTCAAGACCACAGGAGACATCGCTGAGGGCGATGTCGTGCTCTTAGCAACAGTGGGCGGCTATCACAGCCCATTAACGGCAAATTTCGCATTACTGTCCTGACGGATTACTTATTTACTTACTTACTTATCCGTGGCTTGGGCCTTAGTGACCATATGCCTGCTCCAAACTCCTCCTCCATCATTCCCGGTTGCGAGCCTCCAGCCCGCTCCTTGTCTCGTGTCCTCGGTGTCCTTGTCAATATTGTCCTTCCGTCTAGTCCGCAGTCGTTCCAGGTACCTCCTTCCAGCTACAGCTCCCATCATGGGGTATCTTCCATTCATCCGTCCTACATGTCCAGTCCAGGTCAACCTTCTTCTTCTTATTCTTTTTATAATGTCACGCTGTGCATAAAGTTCTTTTCATACTTGGTGAGCCGTGATGCTCGTTACTGGCGCGCCAGTCTCTCAGATGTCCATTGTCGATCCTTCGATGTTTCTTACCTTTGCTTGCCTTGTTGTTTTCCGCATTCGCGGGGCGAGTGGCAGTTGACGTTTGCTCGGGCTACCTGCTGAGACGCCGCGAGGTACGAGGCGGGAACCAACCACGAATATGTGGAGTTGGTTGTACGCGGTCTGCCGGTTCAGCATGGAGGATATGTGTTGGCTGCCTGCCTGTCTGCTCTCCTGATTTTGCTCGCCGTGCCTTGCGACCGCCTAGCTTGGGTTGCTGCCTGGTGTATCCTACACGAGCCATACCGGACGTCCAGCAGAAGTTAAGCAGCCTTGTGTTTCTTTAAAAGAAAATGAGCAAATGTATAAGAATTTTGTAACCAATTTTGGTGGCCTCTTAAGTGTGGCCTTAGCGTTTATACTGCCTTTGGGGAGAGCTAATTCTTTTAAATTTAAATAGTTGGGGTTCCCTGTCCTTTGTAATCTTTTGGGGGTTTTATTTGAATTTTCTCTTTGGGGTTCTTTCCTTGTCCTTGGTTAAATGTTTACTTCTATAGCGGAAAGTGACTCCTGGTTAAAACTCGGAGAAGGTGTTTGATGTTACTGCCGCCTCCGGCATTTGTCTTTTCAATTAAGTGTTGTCATCCCTTCGAGCGACCTGGTGTTCAAAAATGGCTCTGAGCACTATAGGACTCAACATCTTAGGTCATAAGTCCCCTAGAACTTAGAACTACTTAAAACTAACTAACCTAAGGACATCACACACACCCATGCCCGAGGCAGGATTCGAACCCGGGAACGTAGCAGTCCCGCGGTTCCGGACTGCAGCGCCAGAACCGCACGACCACCGCGGCCGGCCTACCTGGTGTCACTCCTCGTTAATTAATGCTGGTTTATGTGCAATTAATTTTGAACTGGCCATTTGAATTAATATTTTGGAGCGCACTACAGCACTAAGGCAACCTCATTTATACCACCTTGTGCCCCGGTCTAGTACCTTAATTTTCAGTGGCACGAGTTAGCTCCACTACCGGTTTTACTGATGTGCTCCCTGCAAAATCTTGTGTTATATAAGTTTGCCCCATTTGTGTCTGGGAACACAGAGATGAGCTTTAGCGTGACTTCAGTGCTAGTCAGTTAATGGAATCTTCATTTTGGCTTGGCTTCCACTGAACAGTTTGAGTGGAGCGTAGTGTGTTTGATCTGTTATTCATTTAATTACTGTAAGTTTGTTTATTTAATGTGGAGCAGGACATTTAAAGACTGTTGGTATTAACTCCCCTAGTTGCCGGATGTTGCTAATTCGTTCCAAATGGCCTATTACTTATTTAATGGCAAGGCTGTTGATTAGTTGGTTACTGTGAGTACAAATTCACGCTATTTATTTGTTACCGAAATTGTTGAAGTGTCTGTGTCGTGATTCAATCACTAGCCACGGGTTTGAGCTAAATTGATATAAACCTTACATTGCGTCCTTCAAATTTGGTTCCAACAGTAACCCTTAAGACAACTAAGTTTTGTCACTGCTTATGTTAACCTTTACTGGGATCAATATGTAATGTAGTTAAATTTTGTCTTAAAATGTGTATTTATCTGATGTAATAAACGAGTGATAAAAGAAAAAAGCAAAGGGGCCTGGTCCTTCCCATTGTGTGCGGTTTGTAACACGTATCACTTGGTTTTTTCGAATTCTCCATTCCGCTGTTTGTGAATCTATCTTTTGTACCCCACTTGGAAGGCGGCGCGTGGGTAGGAGCAGATAAAGGTGAAAATCTCTCGGTACTGCAGTGTGAACTAAAATCACCTTTACTTTAGCAGCAAGAGTAATCGATAACTTTGCCCTGAGGTGCGAAGCTGAAGCGTAGTGTCCCGGTCGTCTCCTTTTGATCCAATGGGCAGAATCCGTAGCGGAGCTCGTAGAGCTCCACAGCACCGTCTAGAGGGCGCTGTCGTCGGTGTATCGTGGTTGTGCCAATCTAAGAACTTTCATACGTCGTGGCATCGTTGCTATCGATACCACACTATCACAGGACCACATACCGGGTGATCAAAAAGTCAATATAAATTTGAAAACTGAATAAACCACGGAATAATGTAGGCAGAGAGGTAAAAATTGACACACATGCTTGGAATGACATGGGGTGTTATTAGAACCTAAAAAAAAAAAATACAAAGTTCACAAAATGTCAGACAGATGGCGCTGGACAGCAAAACGTCAGTGACCGCGCTTGACAATTGTGTATAAAAGGAGCTGTAATGAGAGAGAGAATCAGATGCGCCAGCAGTCGCAGCATGTTGACGTTACCCGAAAAGGCGCTTTTTGTGAAGCTGTATTATCACAATGGGGAATGTGCTAGTTGAGCGTTACAATCCTATCGCCATAGGAAGAGGATTCGAACGGGTAAAGATCCGTTGACAAACGCAGCTGTGGCGAGATTGATTTCGAAGTTGGAAGTCACGGGTTGTTTAGACGATAGACCCTGTAGTGGCCGACCGAGCACAAGGAGTAATACTGCTGAGACAGTTCAGGATGAGATGGAGGCTGTAGCGGGTTCGTCTATGCACGGGGAAGTCAGCGCTCGTGCAGTCGCACGTCGCACCGGCATTCCATACACTACTGTTTGGTTGGCAATGAGGCGTACCCTCCGATGCTATCCCTAGAAAATCCATCGTCATCGCGAACTGTTACCTGGTGATTTAGTGAAGCGGAGGGCATTTGCGGTGTGGGCGTTTCAAAAGATGGCGGAAGATGACGATTGGATGAGTAACGTGTTGTTGACCGACAAAGCTCTTTTCACGCTCCGAGGATCTGTCAACGCCCACAACTGCAGAATTTGGGCTACCGAAAATTATAGAACTGTCGTGGAAACTCCACTGCACGACGAGAAAGTCACGGTATATGTTAGATTTACCACATCTACCGTTATCGGCCCTTTTTTCTTCGAGGAAATGCGTGATTCTGGTTTTCTAACTGCTACCGTGACGGGTGAGAGGTACGCCGATATGTCACAGAATCGCATCATCCCCAGCCTGGCTGATAAAAACCTGCTGGAACGTACGATGTTTATGCAGGATGGCGCTCCACCACACATTACTAGCCGCGTGAAAGATCTCTTTCGCGCGCCGTTTGGTGATGAACGTGTGCTCAGCCGCCACTTTCAACATGCTTGGCCTCCCAGGTCCCCAGACCTCAGTCCGTGCGATTATTGGCTTTGGGGTTGAAACGTCCCCTTAGAACAAATTATACATATGAAACGTCCACTTAGAACAATTGTACAAGACTGTGCTTAACCTGGCACACAATAATTTTAGCGCAACGCAATCTGACTATCAAAAATCCCTGCAAAAGAATGGCCCTGACAAACATTAAACTATACCTTTCACAAATCACTTACCTCACAAAAATCTTCGTTACTCAAGCTACTGCAATACAACGAGCGCCACTACTGCCAGCTAAATAAAAGATTCAAACTACTGAAGGCACTAACTACTGATAGTCTTAGCAAATGAAAGATTCTAATAGAGAACAAACAATGTATTTACCTCAATATTCATAATATATACAGCAGTTCATGACATTTTTCAAAACTCCGCCATCTTTCTCCCCACATCCACCACTGCTGGCGGCTCACCTCCAACTGCGCAACGCTACGCGCTGTTAACATCCAGCTGTAGCAGTTCATGACAACAATGGCAGACAACAATGCGATTTTCATACAGAGCGCTACGTAACGTTGCCAATAAGAAAACATAAACAGCAAACTTACATAAAGAAAACATAAACAGCAAACTTACATAAAGAAAACATAAACAGCCTACTTACATAGCCCCCATGCTCCCCACAAAAAATTTTACAATTTTTTTTGGCCAGTGGCCAATACAGATTTGAAAAATTTTTTCATAATTACAATAACAAAGATATCAAATGCACACACTTATTTATACAATGTTGGTCAAAAGCTAAAATTTTCTCACAGTCCATAAAGACAGTCCAGATCATTCATCATAATAGTAATTACAGTTTTTTTTCACAAAGTCTCATTAGTAAAAAAAAATTGCACACAGAGGTAGTGGATTTCCATGCAGTCTTGAAGAAGTGGTGTTCTCCTTCCAACAGAAAGACAGTGCTGACTCTTGACATGCTGACAGGTAATGGGCCACAACAGAGCAAACCCACAGCAGAGTCAGTCGAAGTTTGAAGAATATTGGTAGGTAGGTCATCACAGAGCAGACCCACTGTAGTCCTGGTAGAGGTTACGGTATTGGTGGGCCACCAGAGGCGCAGACCCACTGTAGTCCTTGTAGAAATTGTGGTATTGGTGAGTCATCATAGATGCAGACCCACTGCAGTCCTTGTAGAGATGGCCAGCAGCCATCTGTTGTGACTGTGCAGGTGCACAATCACCATTGAAGAGTCTTGCAGATAAGATAGCAAGTCCATATACCCCCACTTGTGCACTCACAAAGTTTGTGGAATTGTCCTTAGAACCAGCAATGCTGTTATCCAGTCCCTTGCTGAATTAGTAACACACGTGCAAACACTAACAGTCCCAACTTCTCACATAGTGTCCATATAGTATGACCAACAGAAAAGTGTGCAGTGAAATGAATGCTTACAAGTTAATAATATGATGAACAGGTGTCAATTACAATTATATAACATAAGAATACAATTACAAAGATACAAAATACATAATTAAAAACATAACAATACAGATAACATTTGTAGTAATAGGGGCTTTACAAAAGAATATAAATAAACATATACATCAGTGTTACAGGAATGATGACATGAGTACATACATAAAAGATCAGAATAACTTTCGAAACATCAACTTTACACATGATGAGCATTAAAACAGAACAGAATAAATAATGTCTAAGCATCTTTACAAAGAAAATAACAGAGTATTAAAAAAATTCTACAACATAGCTCTCATCAGCTAAACACATAAAGACAGGAAAAACACAAATACACAAGGGTACACAAAGACATAGTGGGATAACACAAGGAAAGGACAGGGTTTGTTTTACTGCAGTATTTGGCAAACAAAACTTTCTTTGCTTCTTGGAGATCTCCCTTCATTCGTCATTATTCCCAAAAAGTCCTATCTATACCTCCTTCCTGTATTCTATTCATATTTCTTTCAAAATAATTATTTCTGATTGTACAATACTCATTTGGGCCCAAATCTTTTTCATATAACTTCGCAATGCATTCTTTACCTATTCTCCATAGTCAGTGTCTTATATAGTCTACCCCCTCTTAAGCTAACTTAAATCTACTGAGCTCAGATATATATACCAAGGGACGAGCCAATGCAGCATCACATAAAACAGTTAATATAAACAGCAATGAAAAAAAACGCAGATTTGCGAAGCAAGCAGCATTAAGAAATTAGCAAAAGTCAAATTCAATAACACTATGCCTGGCAAACAGCAGCAACTTATACCTAAACATGACATAGCTCAAGCAGAAAAAATATTACAGTAAAAACAACAATGCAGACAAGGGAAATGCTTATTCACATCTTAATGTCTATGTAATTAAAGTGGTGCACCGTAACAACTTATTGTAAAAAAATATTACCATGTACTGGAAAAGAAAATTATGTGTTACTGTTACTAGTTCCTTCTTATTGTTCTTTCCTTTCCAAGTGCTCCTTTTTTAAAGAATGTGGATCATAAAATAATTATTTAATAGATCTGTTGACAGAAAGTGTTCACATTAGCAAATGCATTTTATTTTATAAAAGCAATGCTGCAACACAGCTGGAAACCAGACATCAAATGAAATAAGCAACTACGAAAAGCAAAGCATAAAAATATCATTCAATAGTCATGTGGCATTTCGTAAGTCAGTAGCACTCAACTCTCGGAGAAAGACACTTGTCATAATCAGGTGTGCAGATGTACGAATATTTCCCATCAATTCATAAGCATTTCAGTAATTAGCACAAAGTGCGAGTAATCATATGTTTTCAAGTAACGAGGGTGTCGCATTAGCGATGAAAGGCACACCCTAATGGCTTGTTCTCCAGGTGTTTGACCCAGCTGTGTGCCGACGACGCATGTGCAGGTGGTCACTTAACTTTCTTATGGAAATATTTACGACAGCAGTTTCCGCTACAGTAACAGTCTCATATAAAAATATTTAACAGGTCAAGAATGTGCGTTGCAAATGTGTAGAAACAAAATCCTATGAATATAACAGTGTCCAAAAAAGTTTCGCCGGCATTGTGATACATTCACGCATCTACACACACATTTCATAATTCTTAAAGTACGATTCTTGGTTTCCAACATCCTTTTTCACAAGTCAAGAGTCCCTAAACACTACTCATTATTCCTTACCTTATTCGTCAATACTTCTTCAATATCTCATCATAACATACGTGGCATAATCAAATAACTCATATAGCATTAGCTTATTGATCATAAACATACATCAGCAGCATAATACACATCGTCGTCGTAATAATAACATCATAACACCTCAGTCAAATCTCAAAATCGTCGTAGCTTCCTCCAATAATTTCAAAACCTAACAAAATTCTCTGCTCATGTCAAAAGTGTCATCTGCCTCAAACGTACTTTAAAATCATGCTCCCTTACCAAATACATCATTCAAAGCTCTCATTGTATCACAATGGTTCCGAAAAAATATGAAGAGTTCACACAGTACAGACAAAATACAATTTCTTAAGTGTGAAGTAATCCAACTCTGTAATTGCGTAAACATGTGTCACTGACGTAGAAAAAAAAGTTTGTTTCTCTGTTAAATGATCAGATAGCTGTGTAATTTATGTGTTAGAGAAATATGGTACCGATGTGTAAAGTTGTATAAGCAAATACCATATTAGCTAGGGCTCCTTGTGCTTGCCAAACACATGGTACACAAAGTAGGCGTGTACCCCCCTGAGGTTTATTGTAATTATACCCTCAGGTGTTACAGATTACAGCAATGGAATGAAATGTATCACGAAAAACTTTCTTTGTAATTCAAAAATCTTTAAAAATAAATGTTTTAAGTACAAAATTAATCACTCAAATAGATGTCCTGTAGCGCTAAATATGCGTCTTGCTGTAAGATAATCTCTGTGGAAGTGTCGTAGTTATCGTCCTCCAAAAGCTAAGTTCTGCAGAAGTCAATGTACTTACCTCATGATAAACAAAAGTGAAATGCTTTGCGTATAGATAACTTAGTTATTACGCTTATTGCCGTGATGAGGAAAGTACTGTGCTGTAACGTATTGTTGTGCTACAGAAAAGGCTGTCTCCTTGTAGCTATACCACAAAAGTCACCACTAAAACATGTCTCACTTTATAGAAGAATTCAGAAAAAACTGTGCAGATATCAAATAGATACACCGCAAAAGCAACATTGTAAATTTTCACGCATTAGCAGCGTCGTGACAAAAATAGTGTAGCTGTCACATAAACTAACCATTGTCTCATCTGGTATTTCACAGAAAGCACCTCAAATCCAGAATCCACTCTCAAGCAAACCAAAATATTGCATGAAAATTTCATTAGCAGTGCTGGTATATGTTCTAAGTATGTAAGCCGTATATTCGTTACGTAATCTTGCAACTAACAAGGAGGAATGTATAAATAACAACACTGTGTCGTCTGTTCGCAATAACAATGCATTCGTAATTTCTGTTTGAATAAGTTGTCTTGGTTCTTGACTGGATATTTAACTTTAAACATTGTTGCATGGTAACAGTTTCTAAAGCATACTAGTAACGTGAAGTGAATCGATTTACGACAAAAACAAAGTTAAAAGCAGATTATCTTTCAATAAACGGTTTTACATGTGAAATGTGGTGTAAACCTTTACTCTTCTCAGTACGCAGAATTTCAACTTGAATGCAATTATCATGCGGTATTCGTCCGTAAAGAATACTGGAACTTTGCTCAAGGTTAACGTCAATGTTATTTTTCCCTGAGCCAGCGGGCGCAGGTGGCTGCCTGTGGTGTGAGTCATTGTCTGTTTCTTTGTTGGCGCGCGTCGTTACTGGGATTAGGAGGCCTAACTTCCACAAATTCGCCTTGCCGAGAGGGCCCAGCTCTGTTAGAAACCCGCCAGTTCTGATGAAATTCACGTCTGTCGTTTTGTCGGTAGTTTACATAGTTTCTTTCTTGTCTGTCACGTGGTGGAGAATTTCTCCCTGAGTCGTAACTGCGTGCTGGACCGTTGCGTCTAAAGTTATTCTGTCTCCCTTGATAATAGTTATATTGGTTCCCATATTGTCTGTTTCTCTGATTGTCTCTGTGATAGTCATTACTGCAGAGAGGTGATCTTTCCCTGAAATTATTACTACTCTGCCAACAGTTGTCATACGGGTGGTGTCTATTTTGGTCACGATTTACGTTCTGAGAATAGCCTTGTCGCGTCCAGTTATCGTTTCTGTCGTCACGGAATTGTGACGGATGTGACCTGTAGTGATTGTTTTCCTGTTTTCGCATCCCGCGACTGTCTGTGTCAATTTCTAGTTCTTGTCCCTGAAAAGCTTCAATGTCGTCTTTGCAACGTCCTGCTAAAATAATATGCCGTAAATGTTCAGGTAATTTGATTAAGCAAATGCGGATGAGTTCTGAGGGGCTGTATGGGTTTGACAGGTACTGATTCTTGTGCAACATGTCTTCAAAATATTTGACAAGACTGGAAAATTCAGATTGTTCAAAGTGTTTCATCATCATGATGCTATGTTTTACCCGGTCTTGTGTGGCTTGAGACCAATATGCTGAGAGGAAGGCATGGTAAAATTCTCCTTCACTGTGGCAATCGTGAATGACCGATTGCATTCTTACAGCTGGTTCATTCTCTAAGTAGCCACACATAAATTCTAACCTGTGCTCCAATGACCAGTTGGGAGGGAAACAATGAGAGAATTGATGGAGCCACGCTTGTGGATGACTGTCGTTGGCAGAATTCTTAAACCTTTTGAATTTACGTGTAGTAATGAACAGCTTATAATCAAAATCATCGTGTCGGCGAGTAGCATATCGGTCATTGTTACGTCGTGTCGGCGGTTCCATCTCAAAATTTGGTGCACATTGCCAGTTTCTTTCATAACTTCCGAAATGCCCTGTGTTATTATTTTGTGGCTGTTCGTATTTCTATGTCCCTCTTCCCGTATTGGGGCGCGAGTGTCCTCTGAAATACGTAATTCTTGTATTACCTGTGTCAGCTGTTCTTGTACTTCCCGGATTTCTCTTTGGTGTTGCGTATTAATTTGATTCAGATTTTGTTTCAGTTTCCTAATTTGTTCGCACTCTTCTGTGTCATTAAAGACTACCGGTTTTGTGTCATTCAGATTATCATCTACCTTCGTAGATAAGTTAGTGACCTGATCCGAAAGTTCGGCTACTTTCTCTGATAATGAACTAATTTCCTCCATGTGTCTTTCTGAACCAATTTTCAGAGTATCTACTGTGTCCTTTAAGTTTTCCTGAGTTTTTGCAAGTTGCGTAACCGAATCGGTAGATGCAACTGAGTCCATTTTAGCTTGCAAGGTCTCATGATTTTCATGAACAGTAGTTTGCAGTTATTTTATGGCTGCTTCGTGATTCTGTAATGCATTTTCATGACGCGAAAAAATAGGTTGGAAATGCTCACAAATTTGTGTTTTTACGTCATTACACACTTTCTGACATTTCGATTCAATGTTATGTAACTCAGCAGTTAAATCTTCACGTGTTTGTTCAAGAGTTTGTTCCAATGAGTCTAACTTTTGAAGCTTTTGCTGTGTTTGTCTCTGATTTTGTTCCATTATGTGTAACTGTTGCTGTGTTTGTCTCTGGTGTTGTTCCATGGTGTCTAACTTTTGAAGATTTTGTCCCATTTGTCTCTGATTTTGTTCCATTTGTTGCATTAATTGCAATAATAATGTATTAGTGTCTGGAATCTGTTTCTCTATGCTTTTTGGCAGTGCATTTTCACCGGCAACATTCACATTTTGACAAGCAGAAAATGTGTCTTGACTCATTTGAGAAAACGGTGAGGACGCAAAACCTGAATCTACAGTATTTGCAAAATTGTGTCCTATCATTTCGGATTCCTGAGGCGAGCTGTTGCCGACCGATCGATCGATAATGCTTCCCTGTTCACTACCTGTTTGACTGTCTACACCATTGTTTGACGCCCGCTCCATTTCCCTATGCACAGTTACCAAATTACTACTTTGAATGTTAGTTAATTCATTACATGGTGGGGCCAACACACTGCTTTCGTCTTCACTGTCATTTCTTAGTTTACTTTGGAGCCGAGTGTTACGTTTTTCACACGCTATTATTGTCACAATATTTCACACGATAACACAGAAAAGCACAATTTGAATAGCAAAAATAAGAGAACACATTAACATAGCACTGAAAATAATATGTAGTTAATTACAAGCGCAGCTGCGAAATACTTGGTGCAAATCTACATGCATGCCACAACTGTTTTACAGTACAACAATGAAAGACTGCAACTACAAAGGAGAGTCTCTCTACAATTACGCGCTAGCAATAAACAAAAGCTACACTAAATACACAAACTACAAGAAAAAATCAGAAGATTCCAGTGAGGTATCCTAGGCTAAGGGTCGACATGTGAAACGTCCCCTTAGAACAAATTATACATATGAAACGTCCACTTAGAACAATTGTACAAGACTGTGCTTAACCTGGCACACAATAATTTTAGCGCAACGCAATCTGACTATCAAAAATCCCTGCAAAAGAATGGCCCTGACAAACATTAAACTATACCTTTCACAAATCACTTACCTCACAAAAATCTTCGTTACTCAAGCTACTGCAATACAACGAGCGCCACTACTGCCAGCTAAATAAAAGATTCAAACTACTGAAGGCACTAACTACTGATAGTCTTAGCAAATGAAAGATTCTAATAGAGAACAAACAATGTATTTACCTCAATATTCATAATATATACAGCAGTTCATGACATTTTTCAAAACTCCGCCATCTTTCTCCCCACATCCACCACTGCTGGCGGCTCACCTCCAACTGCGCAACGCTACGCGCTGTTAACATCCAGCTATAGCAGTTCATGAGAACAATGGCAGACAACAATGCGATTATCATACAGAGCGCTACGTAACGTTGCCAATAAGAAAACATAAACAGCAAACTTACATAAAGAAAACATAAACAGCCTACTTACAGGGTTACCTGAAATCGCGAGTGTATCGTGATCGACCGACATCTCTAGGGATGCTGGAACACAACATCCGACGCTAATGCCTCACCATATCTACGGACATGCTTTACAGTGCTGTTCACAACAGTATTCCTCGACTACAGCTACTGTTGAGGAATTATGGTGGACATATTGAGCATTTCCTGTCAAGATCATCATCTTTTCTTTGTCTTACTTTGTTATGCTAATTATTGCTATTCTGATCAGACGAAGCGCGATCTGTCGGACATATTTTGAACTTTTATATTTTTTTGGTTCTAATAAAACCTCATGTCATTCCAAGCATGTGTGTCAATTTGTACCTTTCTATCTACACTATTCCGTGATTTATCCAGTTTTGAAATTTATACTGACTTTTTGATAACCCGGTATTTTTCGGAGCATTTTTCGTTCGAAAACAAGTAGTTCCTCTTCATCTGTTCCACTAAAGGTGAGGCTTTCACAACCGTACATAACCACTGGCATAATCATACTTTGGTACAGCCTGATCTTAAAACTTCTTGACAGGGATGTTTTCTTCAGCACATGCTGAAGGCTAAAGTATGGCTCCAATAGTCCTTGCATTTATCTGAATTTCACAGCCGTTGTGATCACTGCAGAGGCTACCAAGTGCGCTGTGTCAAAACGCACGGGATACGTTCTCCCTTACTGGTGCTGAGCGTCCTGCGTGATAAATCAATGATAACACCTGGTGGTCACGATAATATACGTGTATGATGTGGTGAAACCAAAATCAAATTGTGTTGTAGATGAAATGAGAGCGTCTACGGAATAGCAGGTGGTGAGCATGCGCGACTGCAGCGATGTACCATATCGCCCTCGCTGCGTCCAGAGATAACCTCTGAGCGACGCGCAGCAGCCGGCCGCTATTGCGAAGAATCGACAGCGTCGATGATTGTTACAGTAATTGTTAACAATTGGCGTGGCGTTGCGTGTTTGTTCGTTTTAAATGGTTCCTATTGTACAACGAAAAGGGTTAGTTAGTTCCCGGATAGACCTCTCACCGACCAAGTGGTGGTAGTGGTGTATATCAGGTCTGATCTTACAGCGTTTCACTGCGTGGTGTAGTGAGGCTACTCAGTTGACACCTAAGTCTTGGGAGAGTGCACGGAATTTTGTTGTGCGAACAGTTTCGTTCGTAAAATTTGCTGGGGTGAGTCCCGCGTGAGCCTGATTTAATTGAGAGATTGATTTGTTAGGTGCTGAGTTTTGTGGAATCGGTGTGGCCGATATCCCGTCTGCATTGTGTGTTGATTGGTCGCGACGCGCCCAGAGGTAATTGGGTTCCTTGTCGTTTTTATGGAAGTGGTTTGGGTATTGTGCGTGTGTGTATCGAGAAGGGAAAGCCTCGAACACGTGTTGGTAGTTGTATTTTCAAGACCACTAGCTTGCAGCAGACAGCGAATTGGCTCATAGAACGACGAACTGTTTCACTATACAGTGATGGTGTGCACGTATCACTGAGCAGACAACCGATAGTAAATTGAAGGAACCATGTAACGAGCTACACGTAGCTAAACCAAAACTTGATTCATCAAGGTGACGAGTGGTCGATTTAAATGTTAGGGAACTTAGCGGGTCGCGTGTGGTCAACGCCTGAAGAGGTCAAGATTTGCTTTTAATTGTAACTTAAGGTTAGTTGAAAAGTGGCGGTGACATTCAGGATTTTTGTTTGATTTTTTTTATTACTTGTTTCCGTATTGTGGAGAATGATAATATGTTTGCTGGCACTCGTTCACTGGTGATAACCAACGTGTATTGAGATACCTAGAAGGAAAATAAATCCAATTTTATTGGGGTTAAAGGAAACCTTCCAGTCTATTTAATTGGCATCTAGTGTGAATATATCTATAGAATTTTCGGAAGTATAAACGAGTGTAATTCAGAGACATTGATACAGTGGAGTCGATATCATGTATAATGTGGTGTTTTTAAATGTGCTTGGTAAAATTACAGGGTTATTACAAATGATTGAAGCGATTTCACAGCTCTACAATAACTTTATTATTTGAGATATTTTCACAATGCTTTGCACACACATACAAAAACTCAAAAAGTTTTTTTAGGCATTCACAAATGTTCGATATGTGCCCCTTTAGTGATTCGGCAGACATCAAGCCGATAATCAAGTTCCTCCCACACTCGGCGCAGCATGTCCCCATCAATGAGTTCGAAAGCATCGTTGATGCGAGCTCGCAGTTCTGGCACGTTTCTTGGTAGAGGAGGTTTAAACACTGAATCTTTCACATAACCCCACAGAAAGAAATCGCATGGGGTTAAGTCGGGAGAGCGTGGAGGCCATGACATGAATTGCTGATCATGATCTCCACCACGACAGATCCATCGGTTTTCCAATCTCCTGTTTAAGAAATGCCGAACATCATGATGGAAGTGCGGTGGAGCACCATCCTGTTGAAAGATGAAGTCGGCGCTGGCGGTCTCCAGTTGTGGCATGAGCCAATTTTCGAGCATGTCCAGATACATGTGTTCAACCGTTTCTTCGCTCACTGCAGGCCGACCCGTTGATTTCCCCTTACAGAGGCATCCAGAAGCTTTAAACTGCGCATACCATCGCCGAATGGAGTTAGCAGTTGGTGGATCTTTGTTGAACTTCGTCCTGAAGTGTCGTTGCACTGTTAAACTGACTGATGTGAGTGCATTTCAAGCACGACATACGCTTTCTCGGCTCCTGTCGCCATTTTGTTTCACTGCGCTCTCGAGCGCTCTGGCGGCAGAAACCTGAAGTTCGGCTTCAGCCGAACAAAACTTTATGAGTTTTTCTACATATCTGTAGTGTGTCGTGACCATATGTCAATGAATGGAGCTACAGTGAATTTATGAAATCGCTTCAATCATTTGTAATAGCCCTGTATAAATAATCTACTGAAAGTAGATCTTCTCAGTATTGAAGAAAAGATTTCAATTAAGGGAAAAAGCTTCCTAAAGGAGTAATAAGTTTAATTGAAGTAATGGAATTATTTACGGAAAGGCCAAAGATTTTGCTACTAACAAAGATTTGTTATTCTGTGACGCATCACTTACATATTATCGAGTTGGAAAAATATTTAAGGGAGAATTAAAAATGTTTTAATTCCTAACAGTAGTGATGGAAGTGTCCATAAACAGAGTAATCATTTGAAGACGGTAGATAGATGGGTATTTTAGTACAAGTAATACAACAGTTCCGAGTTTATGTCAGAGAGTACGTCCTGCGTTGTGAAAGGCTCGTTGCGAAAGATAACAATTGCTAGTTGGATGTCGCATTTATCACCACGCAAGAAAATCAGGTACTGAAATTAAAGTAAGTTGTTGCTCTGACGAGATCAGTGTCGTAGACAACGAGAGTGGTTCATTAAATAGGCCCATTTATTCATTACTGCTCAACTTCAGTAATCATTGGTGTGTGAATATTGTTAAGTGGTTATTCGCAGTTCTGTAGTGGCTTGGTACGATTTCGGCGTCGTGTCTAGGCAGGGTGTTGTTCCCATTATTTGGCAGACAGGCTGTTTGCATGGTCAGCGGTCGAGGTGGCTGCGATATTAATTGTACTAAGGCTGATTTCGCGTCCGATTAGTTCATTGCCAGTGTGATTGCGGCGCGGGCTAGATTCTTGTCGTCATCAGAGGCTCCTCTCCAACTGGAATCTTCTGCAATTAGATAGCGTTCTGCAGTCCTAACTTCTATTTAAAAATAAGAAACTGTACCTAATATTAAAGGTGGGGTGGTCGACTGGTGGCGTAAGGATACTCTGCAGTAACGGCACAGAGACGTTGGTACAGTAGGATCCCTTGTCGTTGTCAGTCGATCTTGGGTACTGACAGTCACAGACCAGTACACAAGGTACTTGAAAGTATTTGACCTTTTGAATTGGAGACTGTCCACCGTGAGCGGGTCCCCCTCTCTCGCTGACTTGCTCGGGACCATGTATTCTGTCTTGTCTTCACTGACTTGCAGGCCTAATGGACTGTCCCAACGGATACGTTCGTTATATGTCCACATTGATTTCTGCGGTTATTTCACACAGTGTTGCTTGTCTGTTAGCACTGACGACCCTACGCAAACGCCGCTGCTCACGGTCGTTACGTGAAGGCCGTCGGCCACTGTGTTGTCCTTAGTAGGGAGGTAATGCTTGAAATGTGGTATTCTCGGCGCACACTTGACACTGTGTGTCACGAAATATTGAATTCCCTAACGATTTCCGAAATGGAATGTTCTATGCGTCTAGCTCCAATTACCATCCCCCGTTCAAAGTCTGTTAACTCCCACCGTGCGGCCGTAATGACGTCGGAAACCGTTTCACACGAATGATCTGGGTATGGATGACAGCTTCGGCAATGCACTGCCCTTTCGTACCTTGTGCATGCGATACTGTAGACGTCTGCATGTGTAGACATGGCTATCCCATGACCTGTGTTACGTCATGTATGTGATAGCCTCTGTAAGATCTGAATGGAATATCCCAGTTTCATTATCTTCACTTTTTTTGTAAAAAAAGAAAATTCAGTACGAAAGTATCATTATGTGACATCAACTTTTCATTAATAATAAGTAAATCACCACACCAAATGTACTGAGCTCAGTTATTAGTGCCTTTATCTTGATTTGAAATAAAAGGTTTCAGTTCAACAAAAGACAGACGTAAGAAACACACGAGGGTAAGTCTGTTATTATCCGCAGAGAAGTTATAAAATTTTATTGTAATCAAATAGGTAACTTACAAGAACACGCACTTGGTCCACCGTTGTACAAGCTCCCAGATGCCCCCATAAAAGCAGGTTCTCGGTTGAGCTGCGAGCCAGGAATGCTCCGCTTCTTTCACTGCTTCGTCTGAGGCAATTCGACGGCCCCTTAATGCCTGTTTGAGTGTGTGACGCTACAACGCAGTCCTTGTCATGAAATTTTTCGATTACTTAAAAAAATGGTTCAAATGGCTCTGAGCACTATGGGACTTAACATCTATGATCATCAGTCCCCTAGAACGTAGAACTACTTAAACCTAACTAACCTAAGGACATCACACAACACCCAGTCCGCTTACTTAACACATGAAACTGTTTGTATACGATGTATTGTATAGTGTAAATATGTATTGTAAATACTATGTTTAAATTATGTAATATTTAACACTGGCAAGTCACGGCACATTTAGTTTGAAACGTCCCCTTAGAAAAATTGTACATGACTGTGCTTAAACTGACACACAATATTTTTAGCACAACGCAATCTGGCTTTCAAAAATTCCTACAAAAGAATGGCTCTGACTAACATTAACCTATACGTTTCACAAATCACTTACCTCACCAAAAATCTTCGTTACTCCAACTACTGCAATACAGCGAGCGCCACTTCCGCCAGCTAAATAAAAGATTCAAACTACGGAACGCTACGCGCTGTTCACATCCAGCTGCCCAACACTACATTGGCAGACAACAATGCAAACTAGCCACAGACTGCACACAGCACAGCCAGTGATTTCCGTACAGAGCGCTACGTAAGGTTGCCAATAAAAAAACCTAAACAGCCTACTTACAAGTTAAGTCAGAGAGATTGTTTTGTCGCGCCTCTGGGCGCGGGAGCGCGCCACCAGGCAGTAGTAGCAGTAACGCCGTGCTCGGAGTAAGAAGTACAGTCGAGTGCTGCTAGTCCTAGCGGTGTCACATCTAACGGCTAGTGTGTGGATCTAAGTACGACGGGAAAGTAATGGTAGGCATATCTGGAAGCACGGCCGGGCAAGTTATTATGGATTAATGAGCATAGTGCTGAAGAAACGAGGACTTAAATGTGAAGCGCACTGTGGACCCAAGTCGCAACAGTAAAAGCCCGCTGCCACATTGTGTCGCTGCCGTGGACTTCCGTCGATCCACTGACAACGAGGGAAGTAAGATCTACGTAATTTCCGTAGGATAAAATTGTAGAAGGCTTGCCAGTGACTGTGCTTTTCTCTGAAGTTGAACAGTTAATAACAAGCACTTTATAATCGGAGTGTTGCAGTTACATTCCACCCGAGAAAAACACCAATTAGGTTCCTCCCAATCCTTACCTTATTGAATCGAGTGTGTCACGCCATTGTCAAGAGAAAATATGTTAATTGTCAAATTGTTTGCTTAGACCGTGAAGAGTAAATTTCAGACTGGTTATCGTAGTTAATTGTTGCACTTAATAAGCTTACGCCAACCGTAGTAACTTAATAATAGACTGAAGTAATAAATTTGATTATTAAGATTTATTTCAATGCATATTCAGCTGAAGTTAATTCAAGGATATTTCATGAAACTATAAAGCTTGTTCCACCTGACAATCCCCCAGTTAATGAATTCTTATCATTCAAAACATAGTTAAACAATTAATGGCAATATATTTCATTATCAGTAGATTAAACTGTGCAAAGTACCTAATGTTAAAGACAGAATGACAGTCCATTGTTCAAAATCTCGATAGATAATTATCTGTGTGGCCAGCATTGAACTTAGCTGACAAATTATGAACAAAATAAGTGTAGTTAGATTGTTATGACATTGTTTTATATGGCTACTGAGCCTGTCACAGCACTTACGTAAAAGTCCCCGTTCCACCTGCTGCGCTACAAACAGGTAAACTTTATTTTTGACACAAGTATTCACGTACTTAACAGTACTGTCTCTCATCAGTTGAGCTGGCGACCGATTTTTGAATTGCTTTTACAACTTAATCAATCCTTTCGGCATAATTTCCACTGGCAAAATTTATTTCCACATTATTTCCTTTATTTCATTTACCGATCGTAATTGAATGAAATTACTCATTCAATAACGATCAAGTTATAACGTCTTCTGTTTCCCGCGGAATAATCATTATTTACTTCGGATTCGGATGCCTTATCCCGACGCGGGTCAAAATTCATAATCCACGGTGTCAACTTGTAATTTCGCAAACCCGGGAAGCAGGGGGTGGGGGGGGGGGGGGTGTTATAAGTAGACCAAACAAATGATACTCAGAAGGGGCAATATCGGGACTATGGACGGTTGGGTTGCAACTTTTTCTTGCACGGCGAATTTGGATATTTCCATTTCATACTGTGCCGTATACTCTCCAGCTCGTAATGATGGAGCCATGTTTCGTCACCAGTAATGATCCTGTCTAAGAAGTAGTTCTCTTCGTTACCACAGCGATCCAAATGTTTTTTGCCAAGCGTGTTTTTTGACGCAACTCTGTGCTTTGTTTTGGGACCCATCTTGCAGAAACTTTATGAAACCCAAGTCTGTTGGGGATGATTTCGTAGGCGCAACCGTGACTAATTTGCAGACGATGTGCCATTTCGTCAATAGTTCTGTCTAAAAGAATCATTTCACGTCAACACCCAATGGCTTCTTCATTTGTGACGGTAACCGGTCGTCCGGCTCCTTCATCGTGCGTAACACGTACGACCATTTCGGAATTTTTCAATCCATTCGAAGATTCCGTTGTGGCAAAACACTGTTCCCGTACTGTACCAAAAGTCTTCGATGAATTTCGGTCCTTGATACGCCTTATGACCACAAAAAACGGATCACTGAACGTTGCTCTTCTTTGGTGAAAATACACTACTGGCCATTAAAATTGCTACACCAAGAAGAGATACAAATGATTGGACAAATATATTATACTAAAACTGACATGTGAGTACATTTGCACGCAATTTGGGTGCATAAATCCTGAGAAATCTGTACCCAGATCAACCACCTCTGACCGTAATAACGGCCTTGACAAGCCTGGGCATTGAGTCAAACAGAGCTTGGATGGCGTGTACAGGTACAGCTGCCCATGCAGCTTCGACACGATACCACAGTTCTTCAGGAGTAGTGAATGGCGTATTGTGACGAGCCAGTTGCTCGGCCACCATTGAACAGACGTTTTCAGTTGGTGACAGATCTGGAGAATGTGCTGGCCAGAGCAGCAGTATAACATTTTCTGTATTCAGAAAGGCCCGTACAGGACCTGCAACACGCGGTCGTGCATTATCCTGCTGAAATGTAGGGTTTCATAGGAATCGAATGAAGGGTAGAGCCAAGGGTCGTAACACATCTGAAATGTAACATCCACTGTTCCAAGTGCCGTCAATGCGAACAAGAGGTGACCGAGACGTGTAACCAATGGTACCACATACCGTCACGCCAGGTGATACGCCAGTATGGCGATGACGAATACACGATTGCAATGTGCGTACACCGCGATGTCGCCAAACAGTGATGCGACCATCAAGATGCTGTAAACAGAACCTGGATTCATCCGAAAAAATTACGTTTTGCCATTCGTGCACCCAGGTTCGTCGTTGAGTACACCATTGCAGGCGCTCCTGTCTGTTATGCAGCGTCAGGGGTAACCGCAGCCACGGTCTCCGAGCTGATAGTCCATGCTGCTGCAAACGTCGTCGAACTGTTCGTGCAGATGGTTGTTGTCTTGCAAACGTCCCCATCTGTTGCCTCAGGGATCGAGATGTGGCTGCACAATCCGTTACAGCCATGCGGATAAGATGCCTGTCATCTCGACTGCTAGTGATGCGAGGCCGTTGGGATCCAGCACGGCGTTCCGTATTACCCTTCTGAACCCACCGATTCCATATTCTGCTAACAGTCATTGGATCTCGACCAACGCGAGCACCAATGTCGCAATACGATAAACCGTAATCGCGATAGGCTACAATCCGACCTTTATCAAAGTCCGAAACGTGTTGGTACGCATTTCTCCTCCTTGCGCGAGACATGACAACAACGTTTCACCAGGTAACGCCGGTCAACTGCTGTTTGTGTATGAGAAATCGGTTGTAAACTTTCCTCATGTCAGCACGTTGTAGGTGTCGCCACCGGCGCCAACCTTGTGTGAATGCTCTGAAAAGCTAATCATTTGCATATCACAGCATCTTCTTAATGTCGGTTAAATTTCGAGTCTGTTTCACGTCATCTTCGTGGTGTAGCAATTTCAATGGCCAGTAGAGTAGACAGCAGAGCAGCGATGATTAACAGCACGACAGCGATAACGAAACTAACCTATCAGCTTGAAAATTCGAAAGATATAACAATAACCAAAGCTTTCGTCATCAACGTATAACGACAGTACCAGCAAAATAAACAAAAATATAACTAAACTGCGGATTATAATTGACTTACCCTCGTATCAAATGAATTAGCAGTTGCTACAAAGGACTACCATTAGCTGTAGAATGGAATGACAACAATGAAAATTTGTCGCGAACCGTGACTCGAACCCAGATTTCCCACTTATAGCAAGCATCATAATCAGAAGAACACAGGCACTGCAATATCAGAAGTAAGAAAAAATAGCGTGTTTTGACTCAAAGGGACTTAAGTGAATCCTCCAACATTCAATTTAGCCTAATACTTAATTGCCGATGTAAAACTGAATACTATGGAAGTATTAATTTTAATAGACATTTTTAGAGATTTGCGTAAGCTTCTTATGCAGTTAATAGGACATAATCTGCCACATAGAGAGAAAATGTAATAACAGAAAAGGCATGAAGCAAAATTGGTGGATGAACTGGCCTCCAAACGAAGGACTGAAACGGCGCCGTGCTGCTTCCACCGTAGATGCTCATCCAACCGTTAATAGGACGAAGTTTAACAAAGTTACTAGAACGAAAATCACAGCTCACGATAGGTACTGTGGAATTTCGGAAGCAAAACAGACAACAATAATTTTGTCAATGTTCTATACAGCGTATTCAGAAACTGAGTGCTGGAGGTATTAACAAACAACCAAATGAAGGTAACAGCTAATTGCTTGCCAGCCTTCAACCGTGTACATTATTTCACTGGGGAAGCAGTCTAGTGTTGATAGAATAAATGTTGGAGCACGGTCGGGGGTATTACGAGAACACTCGGATCCGCACACAGTCACGAGATTTTCACAGACACATATAAGAACCTTCAACATCGCAGCGCGTCAGTAATCGTTGGTTAATATATTAAAAAACTAGAAACCCGCCTCGATTGCGAAAAAAGCACCTAGTGTTAACCTAGGTTTCGGCGTAGATAACTACACCTTCTTCAGAACAATAAAACCCACAAGTGTCTAAGAAAACCTTTGTCAATGATTAAAAGAACGCCATAGCTATACATTTATAAACGAAAAAAAGGAAAACACAAACAGTACATATGTACAAAGTCTAAACCGTTACTTAATGGTGTAACCTCCACCTCACACTGGCCTATGTTCGACGGGCCATGACCCGCCATAAACTGCAGCTACAAATGGTCCACTTGTGGGTTTTATTGTTCTGAAGAAGATGTAGTTATCTACGCTGAAACCTAGGTTAACACTAGGTGCTTCTTTCGCAATCGAGGCGGGCTTCTAGTTTTTTTAATACAGACACATATGCTCGCCAGTTTCAATTACGGCGGCAAAATTCCAACATCTAATAGTCGGAAGCACTCTCTTGGCAGCGACCATAGATATGTAGTCACGTAACGTATAGCACACAGGGAGCGACTTGGGCCGAGGGCTTCCATTTAATCCTCCAAGACAGGGCTTCCCAACCATTACAGCTGGCGGACCTCTTATTCAGTCGAAAATCCATGGCGGACCCCTAGTCAGTCAAGAGCACAGTAACTTTAAATTTCAGAGCAAAACCCATGGGAACTGAAAGCTTCTTAATGCAAGTTCCGCCGGGCGCTGTGGCCGTGCGGTTCTAGGCGCTTCAGTCTGGAACCGCGTGACCGCTACGGTCGCAGGTTCGAATCCTGCCTCGGGCATGGATGTGTGTGATGTCCTTAGGTTAGTTAGGTTTAAGTAGTTCTAAGTTCTAGGGGACTGATGACCTCAGAAGTTAAGTCCCATAGTGCTCAAAGCCATTTGAACGATTTGAATGCAAGTGCCATGTTCCCAATGACAACCCCCCGCCCCCCCCCCCCCCCCCGAAGTATCAATAGTCTTTGGTTTAGGGATGAATGAAAACAACTTGAAATTAACGATCCAATTTGAATTCCCACTGTATCGAGACACTTACTAGTGGTTTTACTCCCGTTGTTCAACACAGTATAGCCTGATTAAAGTTACTTGGTAACTGAAATTTCACACCATGGAGCTGTCTTCCTCCAAGAGCAATCAACGTCACGTCCAAACTGTTCGCTGTTGACAAGCTTCCCCTTTATGGCCTGTTCACTTCCACTATTTGGCTACTGTTGTGTAAAGAGCATCCATATTTCGTAACAGTCCTGTGTGTGTGTGTGTGTGTGTGTGTGGTTTTTCGTGAAATCCGAAGAAAAATGTTCAAATGTATGTAAAGTCTTCCTTTGGTCTTCCTCCCTCCTCATTCATTTCAACTGGAAACTTCCCTTGTTGTGAAGGCGATGGAGAAACTGCACCCTTCTTCAATGATCCTGTCTTCAGCCACCGATCCATGTTAGAAGTAATAAACTGGTCAAAAATCGACTTATGAAACAGGTAGTGCACTGACAAAGCCAGTTTAACATTTAATGATGCCTGGGGCTGCATACGTGCCAGCGAGCGTTGTGATTGGTCGACAAAGCTCGCTCCGCGCATGCGTAAAAGGTTTCAGCGCATCTAGCGCCGTGAGCCGGCGCCCAAACGACCCCCGTGTTGTTGCGAAACAGTCGATCAGAGAAGCCGCATTCTCCGGCACTAAACTGTGTATGCGATCTCACTTACGAACTGAAAAGGCTGCTTGGGGATGCGACCTGAAGTCAAAGTACACGTCTTTCACACGAAAAAAAAAAACAGTGACGAATTTGATTTTCACATTTTTATTCAATAATTTTACTCATTATTTTACACGATTTGGTGGAAGGTGGCCTCTGACCCCCTAGAAAGAGCGAACGGACCCCTAAGGGATCCGCGGACGACAGGTCCAAGCAATAGTTCGTCCCACATCAAGACAGTGGCGCTGTCAGCCGCACGTTCCAGACCAGCCGTGTTTCCGTCCACCCATCCCTGTCGCCCCGGTATCCTAAACGGAAAGCAGCAGTCTCTACCTTCATGGCTGGCGCTAAGTACAAGTTTATAGCCACACCTCTGGTATCCACGCGGCGATCGCGAGAAACATACGAGCAGCCTTCAAATCATGTATCTCTGATAGGCATCAGAATCAAATCGATCCGCAACACGGCTCAGCTGTTGAACCTTCGGACCCAAATGACAAAGTGTTTCAAATCGATAGTGCGAAATGATCTATTGTTGGATTCCGTAGAAATATCGGAACACGTGCGGCAATGCTGATCTTACGACTTATCTTAGAAGAAAGATTAAGGAAAGGCAAACCTACGTTTCTAGCATTTGTAGAATTAAAGAAAGCTTTTGACAATGTTGACTGGAATACTCTCTTTCAAATTCTGAAGGTGGCAGGGGTAAACGAAAGGCTGTTTACAATTTGTACAGAAACCAGATGGAAGTTATAAGAGTTGAGGGGCATGAAACGGAAGCAGTTGTTTGGAAGGGAGCGAGACATTGTCGTAGCCTCTCCCCGATGTTATTCAATCTGTATATTGAGCAAGCAGTAAAGGAGACAAAAGAAAAATTCGGAGTAGGTATTAAAATCCATGGAGAAGAAATAAAAACTTTGAGGTTCGCCGATGACATTGTAATTCTGTCAGAGACAGCAAAGGACTTGGAAGAGCAGTTGAACGGAATGGACAGTGTCTTGAAAGGAGGATATAAGATGAACATCAACAAAAGCAAAACGAGGATGATGGAATGTATTCGAATTGTCGGGTGATACTGAGGCAATGAAAGTAGTAAATGAGTTTTGCTATTTAGGGAGTAAAATAACCGATGATGGTCGAAGTAGAGAGGATATAAAATGTAGACTGGCAATGGCAAGGAAAGCGTTTCTGAAGAAGAGAAATTTGTTAACATCGAGTATAGATTTAAGTCTCAGGAAGTCGCTTCTGAAAGTATTTGTATGGAGTGTAGCCTTGTATGGAAGTGAAACATGGACGATAAATAGTTTGGACAAGAAGAGAATAGAAGCTTTCGAAATGTGGTGCTACAGAAGAATGCTGAAGATTAGATGGGTGGATCACATAACTGATGAGGAGGTATTGAATAGAATTGGGGAGAAGAGGAGTTTGTGGCATAACTGGACTAGAAAAAGGGATCGGTTGGTAGGACATGTTCTGAGGCATCAAGGGATCACCAGTTTAGTATTGGAGGGCACCGTGGAGGGTAAAAATCGTAGAGGGAGACCAAGAGATGAATACACTAAGCAGATTCAGAAGGATGTAGGCTGCAGTACGTATTAGGAGATGAAGCACCTTGCACAGGATAGAGTAGCATGGAGAGCCGCATCAAACCAGTCTTAGGACTGAAGACCACAACAACAATATGTCGCGTCGTTGTATATAAGGTGCTTCGATGTTACTGAGGACTGGTAGCCAGTAGAGTGTAGTGGTTTTAATAGCTCCAGCAATTATTCGCATCGTCTGATTTAGCACCACATCTACTTTTACCACTTGCCGGCTGTTTAGCCACACCAATGCGCAGTATTCAGATGTTGAGTGGACCAACCATAGAGCGGTGGTACGGAGTGTCTCTGCACCAGCTCCCCAGGTCGTTCCCGCTAGTTTTTGGAGGATGTCGTTTCGGGATTTCAGTTCTGCGGCCAGGTTTGATAGGTGTTTTTTATAAGAGAGAGTGCTTTCCAATGTTAAACCCAAATATTTTGGATGGGAATTGTAAGGAGCGCAGTACCATTTAGAGATATCTGTAGCGGTGTTCCAGCCAGCCTATTACTTAGGTGGAAGCATGAGGTTTCCGTTTTAAGTGCGCTTGGGATTAGTGGCCATTTCCTGAAGTATTGAGCCATCAATTCCAGATCTTGGGTGAGAGTCTGTTCGAGAGCAGTCATATTAGTATGTTGGCATGCAAGAGTGATGTCATCTGCGTAAATAAATTTTCTGGATACGCTAGTTGGTAGGTCGGTTACATAGAGATTGAACAGCAGAGGCCCAGGCACTGATCCTTGGGGGGACCACTACTCAGGAGTTTTGATTTGCTGAAAAAGTCACCAATTGAGATTTGCCAGACTCTATTTGACAACATGTTCTCTAAAAGAGACATCATAGTTTTACATCTAGTAGCTTTTAGGAATTTATATTGTAGACTCTCCCTCCAGACAGTGTCATATGCTGCTGTCAAATCGACGAAAACTGCACCAGTTTTCAGGCCTTGTTCATAGCCCCGCTCAATGAACGTCGTTTCGATTCGGTCTGAACCCAGCTTGGTCGATAGGCAGATATTCCGGTATGATTGGATTTAATCTGTTGTAAAGGAGACGCTCGAGCAGTTTATATGCTATACTTAAGGGAATGATGAATCTATAGCTTTCTGGTTCATCGTCTTGCTTTCCTGGTTTGAGGATGGCAATAATCTTTGCCCTCTTGAATTCTTTTGGCAAAACTCTTGACTGGAGTTCAAAAAATGGCTCAAATGGCTCTGAGCCCTATGGGACTTAACTTCTAAGGTCATCAGTCCCCTAGAACTTAGAACTACTTAAACCTAACTAACCTAAGGACATGACACACATCCATGCCCGAGGCAGGATTCGAACCTGCGACCGTAGCGGTCGCGCAGTTCCAGACTGCAGCGCCTGGAACCGCACGACCACCCGGCCGGCTTCTTGACTGGAGTATGTGGGAATAAAATGTCGTTACCCATTCTTTTATTTTGGTCCACATTGTTTTTAGGAACTCTGGCTGTATGTTGTCGAGACCAGGGGCCTTGCTGTTTCTTATGCCTTGTAGGACCTGTTGTGTTTTTGTGACTTTGAACGGGTTGGTCAAGTCTTGTTGTTCACGACTGGTTTTCTTTAATGTGTTTAGTTCTTTCTTTATTTTACAGGTGCTCCAGACTATATTGTTGGCAATTTGGTCTGGTGTAATACTTGGTTTAGTTTGTGGTACATGTGAGTTAGCTCAGAGTTTCTTCAGAAGGCTCCACGCTTTTCGGTTAGAGCGTCTAAAATCCAGTTTTTCAATGGCGTTCCTCCACTTCATCCTCCTAGTTTCGTCCAGGCTATGCACGAGGTCATGTGCGACTTCAGATCTCCCTCTCTTCTCGTAGTCCTCATACAGCCGTTGACTAGCTTCACTCCATTCTGGTATACAGGGTGGTCCATTGATCGTGACCGGGTCAAATATCTCACAAAACAAGCGTCAAACGAAAAAACTACAAAGAACGAAACTTGTCTAGCTTGAAGGGGGAAACCAGATGGCGCTATGGTTGGTCCGCTAGATGGGCTGCCATAGGTCAAACGGATATCAACTACGTTTTTTTTAAATGGGAACCCCCATTTTTATTTCATATTCATGTAGTACGTAAAGAAATATGAATGTTTTAGTTGGACCACTTTTTTCGCTTTTTGATAGATGGAGCTGTAATGCTCACAAACATATGGCTCACAATTTTAGACGAACAGTTGGTAACAGGTAGGTTTTTAAAATTAAAGTACAGGACGTGGGTACGTTTGTACGTTTTATTTCGGTTGTTCCAATGTGATACATGTACCTATATGAACTTATCATTGCTGATAACGCATGCTATTACAGCGTGATTACCTGTAAAGACCACATTAATGCAATAAATACGCAAAATGATGTCCGTCAACCTCAATGCATTTGGCATTACGTGTAACGACATTCCTCTCAACAGCGAGTAGTTCGCCTTCCGTGATGTTCGCACATGCATTGACAATGCGCTGACGCATATTGTCAACCGTTGTCGGTGGATCACAATAGAAAATATCCTTCAACTTTTCCCGCAGAAAGAAATCCGGGGACGTCAGATCCGGTGAACGTGCGGGCCATGGTATGGTGCTTCGACGACCAATCCACCTGTAATGAAATATGTTATTCAATTCCCCCTTCAACCGCAAGCGAGCTATGTGCCGGACATCCATCATGTTGGAAGTACATCGCCATTCTGTCATGCAGTGAAACATCTTGTAGTAACATCGGTAGAACAGTAAGTAGGAAATCAGCATACATTGCACCATTTAGATTGCCATCGATAAAATGGGGGCCAATTATCCTTCCTCCCATAATGCCGCACCATACATTAACCCGCCAAGGTCGCTGACGTTCCACTTGTCGCAGCATCGTAGATTTTCTGTTGCCCAATAGTGCATATTATGCCGGTTTACGTTACCGCTGTTGGTGAATGACGCTTCGTCGCTAAATAGAACGCGTGCAAAAAATCTGTCATCGTCCCGCAAATTCTCTTGTGCCCAGTGGCCGAACTGTACACGACGTCCATAGTTGTCGCCATGCAATTCCTGGTGCACAGAAATGTGGTACGGGTGCAATCGATGTTGATGTAGCATTCTCAACACCGACGTTTTTGAGATTCCCGATTATCGTGCAATTTGTCTGGTACTGATGTGCGGATTAGCCGCGATAGCAGCTGAAACACCTACTTGGACATCATCATTTTTTGCAGGTCGTGGTTGACGTTTCACATGTGGCTGAACACTCCCTGTTTCCTTAAATAACGTAACTATCCGGCGAACGGTCCGGACACTTGGATGATGTCATCCAGGATACCGAGCAGCATACATAGCACACGCCCGATATGCATTTTGATGACAATAGCCATACATCAACACGATACCGACTTTTTCCGGTATTGGTAAGCGGTCCATTTTAACACGGGTAATGCATCACGAAGCAATTACGTCCGCACTGGCGGAATATCACGTGATACCACGTGCTTAAACGTTTGTGACTATTACAGCGCCATCTATCACAAAGCAAAAAAAGTAGTCCAACTAAAAATTTATATTTCTTTACGTACTACACGAATACGTAATAAAAATGGGGGTTCCTACTTTAAAAAAACGGAGTTGATATCCGTTTGACCTATGGCAGCGCCATGTAGCGGGCCAACCGTAGCGCCATCTGGTTTTCCCCTTCAAGCTAGACGAGTTTCGTTCTTTGTAGTTTTTTCGTTTGATACTTATTTGGTGAGATATTTGGCCCGGTCACTATCAATGGACCACTCTGTATACTGCTTTCTAATACCCCTAGGAATGTGTTTCTTAGCGGTCTTTATAATAGTGTCAGCGAATTTTTGGTAATACTGAGGATGAGGGGTTGTTGTTGTTGTTGTTGTTGTTGTTGTGGTCTTCAGTCCTGAGACTGGTTTGATGCAGATGAGAGGTTATGAATCGTATATTAGTTTCCAGGTCTTTAGAAAAGCCAGACCAGTCAGCTTTGGAGAAATTCCACCAGGGCAGCGGAGACGTGAGTGGAGACATATGTCAATGGAAGAACTCCAGCCCGCTCTTCATCAACAACTATTCTCAGGAAAATCTGCAATTTTGGAGATTTGGTGGACTGGCGATCACCGTGTTCTAATTTCAGGCTTTCATATTCCGTTTTTCCTGTAGTAGCTTCTTGTGCTCTTACTTTTTCTACAATCTGTAAATGGAATTTCCTTCTGCTAGTCTATCCTAGTAAGATAAACCATACATAAGGTGCACAGAATTAGAATCACAAAGACTGATACGAGCTATCACAGAAGTAAAATTACGTTAGTGAGTAACTATTACTTACTTATGATAATTGGCAATTAAATTACTTTCTCGCTGTTAAATATTAGGAAGTGGGTAAATAAATCATTTTCTGAGCTAAACAACGCAATCTTGACTAGGTTCCTAAGTGGAAACTTAACAATATTTTTTTTCAGCGAACAGGTATGTGTGCATCACCATGCATACATTCAATGAAAAGTAGTAATTGGCATATGTATATTTTGAAACGGTGGATTTGATAGGTTTTTGTTTCCTGTTTATGGTGTGCGTACTGTAAGACCTTCGGTACACACACCATCACATTATTTGACCTGTCGCTCTAGCGAAGTAGGCGAGTGTCAGCAATATGTCTCGTGGTCTTATCGTGGCGTGTTTATCTTCTGCCGTTAAGTCAGACGATAGAAGTGCCACTTGCACACTTAGAGTAGCAGACTGACGGTGTCCAACTTTAAACAGAACTTGATAATTTTCAAACACATTTATTAAAATAATAACAAGCATAAAAATAACTTAACTTGATTCTGGATGCTATTTACAACTGACAATCTGAAGTTCCTTTGGTCTTGGTACGTTAATCTTATTCTCACATACCTCTGATACTTGACAAAGTGTCTATACATTTATCTTCATGGCTATGAACAGGAATATGATAATCTTATTAGGTGCAGACTGAAACTTGACTATAGACTGGTACAGACTATATCAGACTGGTACAGACTAATGCAGACTGACTAATCGGAGGTCTGTACACTCGTTATAATACCTCGAGCATTCAGGTATCACTGCGCGAGTGTGATCTGCGAGGAGAAAAGGTTCTACGTTAGCAGCAATCTCATTGGCTGCGTTACATATTAATACGCGGATCGGCGGAAGCAGAATTTGGTCTGTCTCTATGGCAGCGCCATCTCGTAGTGCGGAGACGGACGAGCTGTTGTGCTTAGCGGGGCGCGCTCTATTGGGAAAGTTGTGTACGCGCTGACTACGCGGAACTATGTATACAACACTGTTAGAAATGCTTTCGCTGTGTTTGTAATAAATTTTTGTGGGGGAGCTTAAACACTGCAAGTGATCGGGTAATTCCAGCCTCCTAGATGATCTTACCTGTCGAAAAATGTACGCTGGTAAGCTTACAACTGTGCCAGCCATATTCTACCAAAACACGTCTTTTCTGTTACTCTCTATTCGTTGGCTCGCAGTAGGGGGGTTCTAGGATCACATTTCGTTGCCTGTGTGGGTGAGGCCAGGTATACCTAACATCTTCATCCTCTACCTCCTCGCCGAAGAACCTGTCAGGGAGGGAATCCTGGGGTGTGGGGTCGCACTGTCCTACATGTTAGCAAAGTCTATCCATCCAGAACATTAACAGAGGAACGTAGGTGGCAGCTGTTCAAGTACATACGAAAGAGGACACTGTTATTTGTAGATATATCAGGTGAAGTGATGTCGAGAAGGAGGAATTTGTTCCCACTAGGTAAATAGGGAAAGAGGAGGGTACTCCATTTTTTTATTGATTTAGTAAACCTCATGTGAACTACACTACTGGCCATTAAAATTGCTACACCACGAAGATGCCGTGCTACAGAAGCGAAATTTAACCGACAGGAAGAAGATGCTGTGATATGCAAATGATTTTTCAGAGCATTCACAGAAGGTTGGCGCCGGTGGCGACACCTACAACGTGCTGACATGAGGAAAGGGGCCGCTGGCGGTCTTTACGCGATGTCGGAGTGTGTTGGGCTGTCCCCATTGGTACGAGGTCTGTGGCTCACCAACCCTGGACACGAAAGTTGAGTTCTGATTTAATCTACCAGCAAGTGAAGACTGTTCACATTGTGTCGTTTGGAGTTCGTTGTCGGCTGTTGGGATATTCCCGCGAGCAACAACGCGGTTTTCAAGTTGGAAAATTCTAGCCACCCTCCAATGGAGTTTCACTGTGTTTGGTTATTTGAATTTAAGTGCACCAGCGGAATCTTCTGCCTTGATGCCGTTAACGTTCCAGTTACCTGCCCTGGCCGTTGACGAAAATTCAGGCAGTGAATTTTCCTCATCGTGTTGTCGCTGTCCAGCACGGTATGTAGTTTGGCAGCTCAATGTATAATTGGTTGTGGGCGCCAATACCTTCCACGTCGTTCCATTGGACTCCCTGTTCTGTGCTGGTCGGGTGAAGTGGTAGTTATCTTGTCGGTGGGTCCGCTGACTTTCGGCCGGTTGGGTTGTCGTCGGATGGTGAATGGTTGGCCCGACTGCCTGTCTCACCTAAGCGAGTGTTAGTGTTTGAATTCCATGAATCTGAGCGCCCTGGGGTGTACTGCCTTTTTTTTATTTGTTCTTGTTGTTTGTACTTGTATGGCTCCCAGCCGATGTTTTTTTTTTACTAAGGTTGTTTTGCCATTAAGGCATAAGATTCTTTAGGCCTTCAGCCTAATTTAAAGAACTGTTTCACGTAAGACTTTTAGCATTTTAAAGATTTTAATGTTGTTGAATTTTAAGTGTTGGGCTTTCAGCCAATTTGGAGTTTGACTTGTTTTGTTCTTAACGCCTTCAGCCTAGTTCAAAGAACTGTTTCACATAAGGCCTTTGGCATTTTAAAAATTTTAACGTCGTTGAATTTTAAGTGTTGGGCCTTCAGCCAATTTGGAGTTTGACTTGTTTTGTTCTTAAGGCCTCCAGCCTAAATTAAAGAACTGTTTCACGTAAGGATTTTGGTATTTAAAAAAATGAAGTTATGGTGTTTTTAATGTTAGGCCTTCAGCCGATTTAAATTTACCTTGTTTGCTCTGAAAGTGTCTAATTCTCTGGGCCTTCAGCCTAATTAAAGAACTGTTTTAAGATGAGGCTTTGCCTTTTAAATTTCTGTTTTTGTTTAGTTTATCCTAATTAAGAACTGTTTTACGTAAGACCTTTGGTTCTACTTTTTATAAATTTAATGTTGTTTAGCCTGAAGTGTTGGGCTTTCATCCGATTTTGAATTCAAATTGTTTGCTCTGAAAATCTCGGTTACTTTGGGCCTTTAGCGTAAATAAAGAACCGTTGTAAGATAGGGCTTGTCTTTTAAATTTCTGATTATGATTGCGTTGTAAGTTGTTGGCCTTCAGCCGTTTTTAAATTAAAGTGGCTTTCAACTGGTAATTAAGTCCCAAGGAAAAAAACCGTGTGTTTAAAAAATTTTTTTGAGGAGGGAGGGGGGGGGTTCTTGTAATGTTTGATCAAATAATAAAGTTGTATGCTCGAGTGTAACTGACAGCCCATTATTTTGGCCCCTTTCCACAATTTAAATGGCTCTGAGCACTATGGGACTTAACATCTGAGGTCATCAGTCCCGTAGAGCTTAGAACTACTTAAACCTAACTAACCTAAGGACATCACACACGTCCATGCCCGAGGCAGGATTCGAACCTGTGACCGTAGCGGTCGCGCGTTTCTAGACTGAAGCGCCTAGAACCGCTTGGTCACACAAGCCGGCTCCACAATTTGAACTACCTGTCCCGTCCTGGGGGTTAAGCTGGGTGTCTCAAATATAAATGAGGCAAGTAATTACGTAACAGGCAAAGACGGATCATAGTTTAGAATTTTTTGTGAATTTTTAATATGATTTATTTTAATAAAGAATGTTAAATTGTGATGACTACTTGTCAGACACACCTCTCCCCTTCTGTAAGATTATTTTGAATACATCCCACCTGGCATATCTGAAACTCAAAAGACAGGCGTTACATTTGTAGACCCTCGTGTGATCATCTTCTTTTTGTTGAGGTTTAAGCTCTTGCTTGGTCTTCATTATTTCATTTAACGTTTGTACTTAAATTATTGCCGTATGCTCATTCTAGATATTCACTTGGGTCTTTTTATTAATATCAGCACTTTAGTTACGATTACAAATTCAGCGATTAATTCAAATGTTATATTAAATTTTCCCAATTATAATTAATGTTCGTGGAGATCCAGAAAAATTTTGTGCCACGCGAAACTTACGGTAGAGTGCTGAGTTCCAAATTCGCTAATTTTCCTCCAGTTTCTGTTTTAAAATCAATTCCCAGATAACCATTCACCGATTGATAACCATTTAAATTTACCACACGACCTTTGACAAGAACTTCCGTTATCAATTCTGCTTTAATCATTAATAAACTCTATTTGGTGGTCATAATTAAACTTCCCTATTTAACACGTTATGACACGGAAACTAATTACCGTACGAGGACCAACCTTGGTATCATTAATGTCAAGGACATGGGGAACAGAAATAACACAGAATCAGTTCAAGTGAAACACTTTTAATGTCTTCCTACGGTACATCATACCATTGCATACCGGTGCTATTACTGCTACAAAAGGCACTCAGCATGACGCCCATCAGTGTCCAGTAGAGTGAAAGCGCAGAACTGCATTCTGCACAGCACAGTGAAGCATGTCCGCAGGTATGCTGGCTGTCTGTCTCTGCGCTTCAGATCAGCACATTCGTGAATGTTCCCCTGCTAAACCCTGCCCTTCAAGTAGCCCCACAACCAGAAATCACAGGGAGTAAGATCACGTAATCATGCTGGCGAAGCATTTGGATATGATCGGCTCATAATTCGATCGTTTCAAAATATGTTCCACAGAAGCAGGTGAACTTCACGAACGGTGTGCGGTGAGTTCCCATCTTGCATGAAAACTGTTGCGGTCAATGCGTCTCTCTCATGTAGGGAAGGTATGACATGCTGGTGAAGCGCACTGTGGTTGAAACATATCGCAGTAACGCTGGCCAGTCATACTGGACGTCTTTGGTCCTTGAGCGCCAACCTGTACAAAAGAGACTGGGCCAATGATGAACGTAGCCACGTCTTACGATAACGCGTTCATCATACGGAGGAACTTCATGCATAGTGACTGGAGGTCAAAACCGCCACACTCGGCAGTTCTGTGTTCACCTCACCCATTAGAGAAAAATGAGCTTCGTCCGTTCATAGATTCTACACAGAGTACGCGAAAGAACTTCCCCCCTTCTAACAGCCGTGTACCGCAAATCTCTACTGGAACGGAAGGTTCCAAATGATTGGAAAAGACCACAGGTAGTCCCAGTCTTCAAGAAGGCTCGTCGAGCAGATGCGCAAAACTATAGACCTATATCTCTGACGTCGATCTGTTGTAGGATTTTAGAACATGTTTTTTGCTCGCGTATCATGTCATTTCTGGAAACCCAGAATCTGCTCTGTAGGAATCAACATGGATTCCGGAAACAGCGATCGTGTGAGACCCAACTCGCTATATTTGTTCATGAGACCCAAGAAATATTAGATACAGGCTCCCAGGTAGATGCTATTTTCCTTGACTTCCGGAAGGCGTTCGATACAGTTCCCCACTGTCGCCTGATAAACAAAGTAAGAGCCTACGGAATATCAGACCAGCTGTGTGGCTGTATTGCGAGTGCATAGAAAGAAGGGTCCTTTATTGTATGATTATACGATAGCGGAACAAACACTGGTAGCATTTACTTATGCAAAATATCTGGGAGTATGCGTGTGGAACGATTTGAAGTGGAATGATCATATAAAATTAATTGTTGGTAAGGCGGGTCCCAGGTTGAGATTCATTGGGAGAGTCCTTAGAAAATGTAGTCCATCAACAAAGGAGGTCGCGTACAAAACACTCGTTCGACCTATACTTGAGTATTGCTCATCAGTGTGGGATGCGTACCAGATCGGGTTGACGGAGGAGATAGATAAGATCCAAAGAAAAGCGGCGCGTTTCGTCACAGGGTTATTTCGTAAGCGCGATGGCGTTACTCAAGTGGCAGACTCTCCAAGACAGGCGCTCTGCATCGCGGTGTAGCTTGCTGTCCAGGTTTCGAGAGGGTGCGTTTCTGGATGAGGTATCGAATATATCGTTTCCGCCTACTTATACCTCGCGAGGAGATCAAGAATGTAAAATCAGAGAGATTCGACCGCACACGGAAGCTTTCCGGCAGTCGTTCTTCCCGCGAACCATACGCGACTGGAACAGGAAAGGGAGGTAATGACAGTAGCACGTAAAGTGCCCTCCGCCACACACCGTTGGGTGGCTTGCGGAGTGTAAATGTAGATGTAGATGTAGATAGGATGGTTGAGGGCCTGCCATCGTGAACTTCAATCCTTGCGACAAATTAGAGAGCGAAGTCAACACGTCGTTGTGCAGACTGTGGTGCAAGCTGCTGCACGATATGGAATTTGTACTGATACCGTTTGAGGATGGATCGAAGCACCTTCCGTACAGTGCACTACGGTATGTTCAACTGTCGTGACAAAGCACGCGCACTGCCTGCGCGCAGCGTTGTCTGCCGTAGCAACAGCGATTTCATGAACGACCTGTTGTGCAACCGGTCGTCGGTCTCTTCGCAGAGTGACTCACGTTGATTCGAACTTCATCATGCTCCGCACAGCAGGTGGAGAAAGAGGATCCTTCCGTCATTCTTTCAGCCGGAGATATTCTCGAAGTGCAGCTGCAGTTCTACTGTGTCTTGATAACAGAGCTTTACCAATAGTCGCCTCCTCCTTGACTCCAACCTCATGTTGACACGTCAACAAGTGCACTGTGACTGTTCGGGTGTGCGAGGCTATGAATCACGATTATTGATCCCGGCACCTGGTGGCCCTAGTTGGAAGTGGACGGTGGCGCTGTGAGGTATGGAAATCATGCACCCCATACCCTGGACATGCTACCAAGTCTGGTACTCGTACGGTAACTAGTTTCCGTGTTGTTGTTGGCTCTGAGCGCTATGGGAATTAACATCTGAGGTCAGCAGTCCCCTAGAACTGAGAACTACTTAAACCTAACTAACCTAAGGACATCACTCTCATTCATGCCCAAGGCAGGATTTGAACCTGCGACCGTAGCGGTAACGCGGTTCCAGACTGAAGCGCCTAGAACCGCACGGCCACATCGGCCGGCCGTGTTGTTGTTGTTTTGGTCTTCAGTCCTGAGACTGGTTTGACGCAGCTCTCCATGCTACCCTATCCTGTGCAAGCTTCTTCATCTCCCAGTACCTACTGCAGCGTACACACTTCTGTATCTGTTTAGTGTATTCATCTCTTGGTCTCCCTATACGCTTTTTACCCTCCACGCTGCCCTCCAATACTAAATTGGTGATCCCTTGATGCCTCAGCATATGTCCTACCAACCGATCCCTTCTTCTACTCAAGTCGTGTCATAAACTTCTCTTCTCCCCAATCCTATTCAATACCTCCTCATTAATTATATGATCTACGCATCTAATCTTCAGTATTCTTCTGTAGCACCACATTTCGAAAACTTCTATTCTCTTCTTGTCCAAACTATTTATCGTCCATGTTTCACTTCCATACATGGCTACACTCCATACAAATACTTTCAGAAACGACTTCCTGACACTTAAATCTATACTCGATGTTAACAAATTTCTCTTCTTCAGAAACGCTTTCCTTGCCATTGCCTGTCTACATTTTGTATGCTTTTTACTTCGATCATCATCAGTTATTTTGCTCCTCAAATAGCAAAACTCCTTTACTACTTTACCTGTATCATTTCCTAATCTAACTCCCTCAGCATCACCCGACTTAATTCGACTACATTCCATTATCCTCGTTTTGCTTTAGTTGATGTTCATCTTATATCCTCCTTTCAAGACACTATCCATTCCGTTCAGCTGCTCTTCTAAGTTCTGTGCTGACAGAATTACAATGTCATCGGTGAACCTCAAAGTTTTTATTTCTTCTCCATGGATTTTAATACCTACTCCGAACTTTTCTTTCATTTCCTTCACTGCTTGCTCAATATACAGATTGAATAACATCGGGAAGAGGCTACAAGTCTGTCTCACTCCCTTCCCAACCGCTGTTTCCCTTTCATGCCCCTCAATTCTTATAACTGCCATCTGGTTTCTGTACAAATTGTAAATAGCCTTTTGCTCCCTGTATTTTACCCCTGCCACCTTAAGAATTTGAAAGAGAGTATTCCAGTCAATATTGTCAAAAGCTTTCCCTAAGTCTACAAATCCTAGAAACGTAGGTTTGCCTTTCCTTAATCTAGCTTCTAAGATAAGTCGTAGGGTCAGTATTGCCTCACGTGTTCCAATATTTCTACGGAATTACGGAATCCGTGTAATTTTTTTTTTTTTTGTGGTTTTAGGGCACACAACTTCAATGGTCATTAGCGCCCTGACGACGTTAAGAATGCACCGCGAGGCACAAGTTTAAAACAACAACTAAAAGGGAAAACACGATAAAAGATAGACTGACAGGCATAGGATTAAAAAACAGCATCATCAAATGTCCTTAGTGAGGTTTGTCAAATTGATAAAACGAAGAACACGAGCAGCTGCTCGTGGGTCATCCGCTAAAACGGCATCTAAAGTACATGGCAGGTTAAGATCGAGACGCAGTGTGTTAAAATCCAGACACGACATTAAAATGTGGCGGACCGTCAGCAATTGCCCACATGGGCAGAACGGCGCCGGCGCAGCCGTCAGCAGATGGCGATGGCTGAACCGGCAGTGTCCAATTCTTAACCGGGCCAAAACTACCTCCTCCCGCCGAGAAGGGCGTGAGGAGGACGTCCAAGCCACGGGAAGAGGCTTCAAGGCCCGAAGCTTGTTGGCTGTAAGGGCAGCCCAATCGGCATGCCACAGCGATAAAATGCGCCGACAAATAACCCTGCTAAAATCTGACGAAGGGACACAACAAGAAGCTGTCCGAGGCTGGAGGACCGCAGCCTTGGCCGCGGCATCTGCAGCTTCGTTCCCAGGGATACCGACATGGCCAGGGACCCACATAAAGCTAACCGGAGAACCGACGTCCACCAGCTGCCGAAGAGAGCGTTGGATCCGGTGCACGAAAGGGTGAACCGGATACGGATCACTGAGGCTCTGGATGGCGCTCAGGGAATCGTAGCAGATGACATAAGCAGAATGTCGGTGGCGGCAGATGTAAAGAACAGCCTGGTAGAGGGCAAAGAGCTCAGCTGTGAAGACCGAACAACGGCCATGGAGCCGGTATTTGAAAATTTGTGCCCCGACAATAAAAGAACACCCGACCCCGTCATTGGTCTTAGAGCCATCTGTATAAATGAAAGTCATATTGATGAACTTCGAACGAAGTTCCAAAAAACGGGAGTGGTAGACCGAACCGGGGGTAACATCTTTTGGGAGCGAGCTGAGGTCAAGGTGAACGCGGACCTGAGCCTGGAGCCAAGGTGGCGTGTGGCTCTCGCCCACTCGAAAGGTTGCAGGGAGTGAAAAATTAAGGTGTTGAAGGAGGCGACGAAAGCGAACTCCAGGGGGTAGCAGGGCAGAGACATACAACCCGTATTGACGGTCGAGAGAGTCGTCAAAAAAGGAACGATAAGACGGATGGTCGGGCATTGACAGTAGCCGACAGGCATACCGACAAAGCAGTATATCGCGCCGGTAGGTGAGTGGCAATTCGCCAGCGTCAGCATGAAGACTCTCTACGGGACTAGTATAAAATGCTCCGATCGCAAGTCGTAAACCCCGATGTTGTATGGAGTTGAGGCGGCGTAAGATGGATGGCCGTGCAGAGGAGTATACGAAGCTCCCATAATCCAGCTTGGAGCGGACGATCGACCGATATAGACGAAGTAGGACGGTTCGATCCGCTCCCCACGACATACCACTGAGAACACGGAGGACATTTAAAGAACGGGTACAACGGGCGGCCAAATATGACACATGTGGAGACCAGCTAAGTTTCCTGTCAAATGTAAGGCCTAAAAATTTGGTTGTCTCCACGATTGGGAGAGCAACGGGACCGAGTCGTAAGGACGGTGAGAGAAACTCTTTGTAGCGCCAGAAGTTAATACAGACCGTCTTCTCGGCAGAAAAACGGAAGCCATTGGCGACACTCCAGGAGTAAAGACGGTCAAGAGAACGCTGAAGACAGCGCTCCAGGACACGTGTACACTGCGCGCTGCAATAGATGGTAAAATCGTCCACGAAAAGGGAGCCTGATACATCAGCTGGGAGGCAATCCATTATTGGATTGATCGCGATGGCGAACAGAGCGACGCTCAAAACTGAGCCCTGTGGCACCCCATTCTCCTAGCGAAGGTGTCGGACAGGACAGAACCTACACGTACCCTGAACTGTCGATCCATTAAAAAGGAACGAATAAAAAGAGGGAGGCGACCGCGAAGGCCCCATGTATGCGTGGTGCGGAGAATGCCCGCCCTCCAACAAGTGTCGTAAGCCTTCTCCAAATCAAAGAACACAGCCGCGGTCGGGCGCTTCCGCAAGAAGTTATTCATAATGAAGGTCGACAAGGTAACCAGATGGTTAACAGCAGAGCGGCGCCTACGAAATCCACATTGTACATTGGTAAGTAGGCGTCGAGACTCGAGCAGCCAAACCAATCGAGAGTTAACCATTCGCTCCATCACTTTACAGACACAGCTGGTAAGCGAGATAGGTCGATAACTGGAAGGCAAGTGCTTGTCCTTCCCCGGCTTAGGAATCGGGACAACAATAGACTCGCGCCAGCATGCGGGAACATGTCCCTCAATCCAGATGCGATTGTATGTACGAAGAAGAAAACCTTTACCCGCAGGAGAAAGGTTCTTCAGCATCTGAATATGAATAGAATCAGGCCCTGGAGCGGAGGACCGTGATCGGCCAAGTGCGTTTTCGAGTTCCCGCATGGTGAATGGGGCATTATAACTTTCACAATTCGAGGAGCGGAAGTTAGGTGGCCTAGCCTCCTCTGCCTGTTTGCGGGGGAGGAAGGCAGGGTGGTAATGAGCGGAGCTCGAAACCTCTGCGAAAAAGCGGCCGAAGGCATTGGAGACAGCCTCAAGGGCCACAAGGACGTCATTCGCGACCTTCAAGCCAGAAACTGGTGAGTGGACCTTAGTGCCAGATAGCCGGCGCAGGCTACCCCAGACAAAAGAAGAAGGAGTAAAACTGTTGAAGGTGCTTGTGAAAGCAGCCCAGCTGGCTTTCTTGCTTTCTTTAATAATACGACGACACTGAGCACGTAATCGTTTATAATTAATACAATTCGCCACTGTAGGGTGGCGTTTAGAGGTGCGTAAAGCACGTCGACGAGCACGTAAAGCGTCTCTACATGCTGCGGTCCACCAGGGGACCGGTACGCGACGTGGAGAAGAAGTAGGGTGAGGGATGGAATATTCAGCAGCAGCGAGAATGACTTCCGTGAGGTGTGCGACCTGACGATCGCAGCTTGTGAGGGTTTGATCCTGAAAGGTCGCCCTGGAAGAGAAGAGCCCCCAGTCTGCCTTGGAGATGGTCCAACTAGAGGAGCACGGAGAGGGGGTATGCTGCAGGAGATGGATAACACACGGGAAGTGGTCGCTCGAATATGTATCAGAAAGTGCATACCACTCAAACTGGCGTGCAAGTTGGGGAGTACATATAGAGAGGTCTAAATGGGAATAGGTGTGAGATGTGTCCGAAAGAAAAGTAGGGGCGCCAATATTGAGGCAGACAAGATTGAGCTGGTTGAAAAGGTCTGCTAACAAGGAGCCCCTGGGGCAGGATGCTGGAGAGCCCCAAAGGGGATGGTGGGCATTGAAGTCTCCAGTTAACAAAAATGGTGCAGGTAGCTGAGCAATAAGTTGCATCATGTCTGCCCTAGTAACGGCAGATGACGATGGAGTGTAAACGGTACAAATGTAAAAGTGGGGAGAGTAATGCGGATGGCAACTGCCTGCAGGCCGGTGTGCAACGTGATGGGATCGTAGTAAATATCATCCCGGACCAGCAACATAACCCCTCCATGAGCTGGGATACCTACCACGGGGGGTAGGTCAAAACGCACAGAGGTGTAGTGTGCCAAGGCAATTTGATCGCATGGGCGTAGCTTCGTTTCCTGGAGGGCTACGACGAGCGGACGGTGCAAGCGGAGCAGCAACTTCAAGTCCTCTCGGTTGGAGCGAATGCTGCGAATATTCCAGTGAATAAGTGCCATCGTAAGAAAAGGAAGATGAAAGAAGGGGTCACCTCGAAGGCCGCTGAGGGCCTGGCTGCGAGCGAGCACTGCCGCCGCTATCAGTAGGCGGACAGTCATCGTCCATTGGGTCTATAGGTTCATCGGCCATCTTGGGAGGATGGCCGGGAGGGGGAGCTTCCTCCGCCGGTGAACAGCCAGATGTTCGGCTACCAACGGTGCGGCCAGGCGAAACGGATGACGGCCTGGGGCGGCAACCGCTGGGTGGCGCAGGAGAAGAAATGCGCCGTGGCGGAGAAGGAGAACTGTGCTTCCTATGCGCCTTCTTGGAAGGACGTTTGGTGGAAGTACCGGTCGAAGGCTGGGAGGTCGAGGTACGTAGGAAGTCTGCACGGGATAGTTCCTTCTTGAAGGCCCGTGCATCTGACTTTGGGGTCTTCGTCTTAGCAGAAGCTGATGAAGGGGCTGGTGTCTGTGGGGTGATGGGAGGAAGAGGAGACGTCGACCGCGCGATCTTAGCACTGGCCGAACGGACGACCGTGGTGCTGAAGGTCAGATCGCAGGGTTACCACCTCCCTGGTAGTCCGAGGAGAGGCGAGGACAGTACTGTATTTCCCCGCTGGGAGCAGCGCGGGCTTCCTACTAGCCAATAGCTTGCGAGCAGCCGAGGTGGACACTTTCTCTTTGACCCGAATTTCTTGGATACAGCGTTCTTCCTTATAGACAGGACAGTCGCGGGAGGATGCGGCATGGTCACCCTGACAGTTCACACAACGAGGAGACGGAGATGGACAGTCACCCTCATGGGCATCCCTGCCACAAGTGACACATTTAGCCGCATTGGAGCAAGACTGTTGAGTGTGATTGAAACGCTGACACTGGTAGCAGCGCGTAGGTGTCGGGACATAGGGGCGAACAGAAATAACCTCGTAGCCCGCCTTGATGCACGATGGCAGCTTAACACTATCGAAGGTCAAGAAAAGTGTCCGGGTCGGTACAAGGTTATTGTTGACCTTTTTCATGACCCTATGGACAGCCGTCACGCCTTGCTCAGCGAGGAAAGATTGAATCTCCTCGTCAGTCAATCCGTCGAGGGAGCTAGTATAGACTACACCACGAGACGAATTCAAAGTTCGGTGGGCCTCCACCCGGACAGGGAACGTGTACAGGAGTGTGGCCTGAAGCAGTTTTTGTGCCTGAAAGGCACTCTCAGTTTCTAGTAATAAGATACCATTACGCAACCTGGTACAAGATTTGACAGATCCGGCTATGGCATCTACGCCCTTCTGGATAACGAAAGGGTTGACAGAGGAAAAATCCTTTCCGTCCTCAGATCGAGAAACGACGAGGAACTGTGGGGCAGGCGGTAGTACTTTTGTCACTGGTGGCTGGTCACGTTTCCGTTTTTGGGCAGAAGTCGAGAGAGATGGAGTGGAATCCATTGCGGAGGAATCCCCCATGATTGCCAGCGTCTCCGATGGCGCGCTCCTTCGTTGTGGGGACCCTCTCAGAGGGCACTCCCGCCTTAGGTGAATGTTTACACCTCAGGTCACACCTCCCGAGAAACAGACGGAGGGACCAATCGGCATGGTCAGAAAGTATCAGCTCAGGCAATCACCCCTCCCCGGGCCTGGCCTTTACCAGGGGGTACGCGCGTGCCTTACATGTCTATCCAGGGCGGGGACTTACGCGTTACCCCGTCACCGGCTACGCGTGCGAACGCTTGGGTCGGCCTTCAGGCACGCACAGGGAGGAAGGAAGTAGAGGAAAAAGAAGAGAGAGAGGGAGAAAGAGGACAGACTGTCTCAAACGCCGAGGCGGAGACCAGAGAAGGCAAGGAGAAGAAGGCAATGAGAAGGCAAGGAGAAGAAGGCAATGAGAAGGCAAGGAGAAGAAGGCAATGAGAAGGCAATGAGAAGGCAAGGGAAAGAGTAAGGAAGACAGTGAGGTGGAGAAGAGCAAAGAAAGGAACCAACAAAAGGAAGGAAGAAACGAGAAGTGAAAAACCAAAAAGACCACAATTATAGGTCGTGGAACCGTCCGTCTCCGGACGCAGGCGCTAACTACCCCCGTGAGGGGGATGGACTCCTTTTAGTCGCCTCTTACGACAGGCAGGAATACCTCGGGCCTATTCTAATCCCCGGACCCGCAGGGGGGGTGGGGGGGGGAATCCGTGTAATGACGTATTAAATAGGGAAAGTTTAATTACAGACACCCGTATTGTCATTGCTTGTTGCTACATTTTGTTACTATATTTCAGTTTGCCCATAAAAAGGATAGACTCTCATAAACTCACTTTTCACCATTCAGATGCCAAACTGCACAACAGACAACTCTCACAACACCGGCAGTGTTTGGCGCTGACATGTAAACGAAAATGAGCACTCACAGCAGACGAGGCTCAGTACGCAACTACACTACTGGCCATTAAAACCACTACACGACGAAGATGACGTGCTACAGACGTGAAATTTAAGTGACGGGAAGAAGATGCTGTGATATGCAAATGATTAGCTTTTCAGAGCATTCACACAAGGTTGGCGCCGGTGACGACACCTACAACGTGCTGACATGAGGAAAGTTTCCAACCGAGTTCTCATACACAAACAGCAGTTGACCGGTGTTGCCTGGTGAAACGTTGTTGTCATGCCTCGTGTAAGGAAGACAAATGCGTACCATCACGTTTCTGACTTTGACAAAGGTCGGATTGTAGCCTATCGCGATTGCGGTTTATCCTATCGCGACATTGGTGCTCGCGTTGGTCGAGATCCAATGACTCTTAGCAGAATATGGAATCGGTGGGTTCAGGATGGCAGTACGGAACACCGTGCTGGATCCCAACGGCCTCGTATCACTGGCAGTCGAGATGACAGGCATCTTATGCGCATGGCTGTAACGGATCGTGCAGCCACGTCTCGATCCCTGAGTCAACAGATGGGGACGTTTGCAAGACAACAACCATCTGCACGAACAGTTCGACGTCGTTTGCAGCAGCAGCGACTATCAGCTCGGAGACCATGGCTGCGGTTACCCTTGACGCTGCATCACAGACAGGATCGCCTGCGATGGTGTACTCAACGATGAACCTAGGTCCACGAATGGCAAAACGTCATTTTTTCGGATGAATCCAGGTTCTGTTCACAGCATCATGATGGTCGCATCACTGTTTGGCAACATGGCAGTGAACGCACATTGGAAGCATGTATTAGTCATCGCCATACTGGCGTATCACCTGACGTGATGGTACGGGGTACCATTGGTTACACGTGTCGGTCTCCTCTTGTTCGCATTGATGGCCTCTGAACAGTGGACGTTACATTTCAGATGTGTTACGAACCGTGGCTCTACCCTTCATTCGATCTCTGCGAAACCCTACATTTCAGCAGGATAATGCACGACCGTATGTTGCAGGTCTTGTACGCGCCTTTCTGGATACAGAAAATGTTCGACTGCTGCCCTGGCCAGCACATTCGCCAGATCTGTCACCAATTGAAAACGTCTGGTCAATGGTGTTCGAACAACTAGCGCGTCACAATACGCCAGTCACTACTCTTGACGAACTGTGGTATCGTGTTGAAGCTGCATGGGCAGCTGTACCTGTACACGCCATCCAAGCTCTGTTTGATTCAATGCCCAGGCCTATCAAGGCCGTTATTACGGCCAGAGGTGGTTGTTCTGGGTACTGATTTCTCAGGCTCTATGCACCCAAATTGCGTGAAAATGTAATCACATGTCAGTTCTAGTATAATATATTTGTCCAATGAATACCCGTTTATCATCTGCATTTGTTCTTGGTGTAGCAATTCTAATGGCCACTAGTGTAGAACGCCAGGGGTGCTGCTGTAGTCTCTTGTAGCCAGGTGACACGAGAATGTTGATCGTGTAAAAGGGGCTTTAAGGACCCGAGCGAGCCACGTGGTGTACCAATAGATGACGGCACCCTTTGAGGCTCAGCAATTACGGACACAATGAGTATGTTCCGGATGTGCGACTGGGAGTACTCACACGTCCCGACCATTGGCGGGAGACGTGGGAAGGGAAACTGCCACGCCTGTATTAAGTGACTAGCATGAATCCATACATATATGTGGGTGTGCATGTTTGTGTGTGTTTCTTCTACCACATCTCCTCCTAAACCACTCGATCGATTTCAACCGAACTTGGTACACTTATCTCTTACTGTCAGTAAACAATCGCTGTCGGTGTAAGGACCATCTACCTATCATATTTCAGGACTATGCATAATAAATTTCACAGACAGTATCCACATATTCTGCTAAATGCACCTAGAAAATTATGCCATGGTAGCACATATAATTCAGGAGGATAAGTTGTCATAAACACTGACATGAGTGAAAAACTGCCGCATCGTGCAAGACGTTTAAATTTATTACTTCTTAGCTGATAAGTCTGTTCACAACACATTCTGCAGACAGTGTCCACATATGCCACTGAATGCACCTGGACAAGAGACAGGACGCCACAAACGCTGAGATGGGTGAAAAAATGCCTCATCCCGCACCAAGTTTTAACACATTTACTCTTTTCTAGTAAGATCCTCCTACAGTCGATCCAACTTAAGGAAATTCCTGATATCTGACAGCTTTCAATAGCTAACAGCAAACACCTTTAGGCGAAAACAATAGACATGTGTATAAGTACGAAGTACCGTTGTCTTACAGACGTTAACAAAATCGCGCTGTAGACATCGAAACAGCTGTACTTACACATTTCTTAGTTGCGCATATTTCTTTGTACGACTGTTTCATAATTTCAAAGGCGTTGTCACGAATAAATGCAAATGATGATTTTTCCAAGTTCTACTATAAACACAGTTAATTTTTTGTTTCTATTTCTAACAGAACATTGGTAAAATTTATACTCGGAGAATACTGGGTTTGTCAGCTACTATTAAATAAAGCTGAATTCAATAAGGACTCAAACCGACAAGTTACTTAGAAGTCAGTAACATTACTGTTAAGATGAAATGAAGGTAAAAGCACGCTTCGGTCTTTTAGCCTTTGTTGTCCAGCGTGGAAATTTTCGAGGAAATACCTATCCTAGTTAATTAGGAATTCATACAATGGTACGCTTCTCAGATTAAAAATCCTCGGAAATAACCCAGCCTGCATGATTTCCGAGGTAACGCTTCCTTGCTTCCTTGTTCCTCTCTGCTGTGTCCAAGATTTTCAGAGTTTCCGGTTATCCTTCCGGCCTCGGTGCCAAACTGGCCAATCGCCACTGAATTGTGCCTTAGTGCAAAGGTGCCCCGGCTGTCCGCCTTGGGCGACTTCCTGTTTTTAGCAGGACCAATACACATGTGTGGGCTTTTCCACCCAGGGCTTGAATTACGCCTGCGGTTTCATTTCCACTGACGTTCCAGCCTCTACCAGTATAGGCAATCATTCATTATGCCAATTTGATAATAAAGACACTCCGTCGCCTTTCATGCAATAAGCGTTAACAACTATTTACGAGGTGTACATCGTTGACACACACAGTGGTTACGGTTACTACAAGCCACACGACAAGCTGGGAAACGGGGCCAAATTTCTAGTACACTACTGGTCATTAAAATTGCTACACCAAGAAGAAATGCAGATGATAAACGGGTATTCATTAGACAAATATATTATACTAGAACTGACATGTGATTACATTTTCACACAACTTGGATGCATAGATCCTGAGAAATCAGTACCCAGAACAACCACCTCTGGCCGTAATAACGGCCTTGATACGCGTGGGCATTGAGTCAAACAGAGCTTGGATGGCGTGTACAGGTACAGCTGCCCATGCAGCTTCAACACGATACCACAGTTCATCAAGAGTAGTGACTGGCGCATTGTGACGAGCCAGTTGCTCGGCTACCATTGACCAGGCGTTTTCACTTGGTGAGAGACCTGGAGAATGTGCTGGCCAGGGCAGCAGTCGAACATTTTCTGTGTCCAGCAAGGCCCGTACAGGACCTGCAACATGCGGTCGTGCATTATCCTGCTGAAATGTAGGGTTTCGCAGGGATCGAATGAAGGGTAGAGCCACGGGCCGTAACACATCTGAAATGTAACGTCCACTGTTCAAAGTGCCGTCAATGAAACAAGAGGTGACCGAGACGTGTAACCAATGGCACCCCATACCATCACGCCGGGTGATACGCCAGTATGGTGATGACGAATACAGGCTTCCAATGTCGTTCACCGCGATGTCGCCAAACACGGATGCGACCATCATGATGCTGTAAACAGAACCTGGATTCATCCGAAAAAATGACGTTTAGCCATTCGTGCACCCAGGTTCGTCGATGAGTACACCGTCGCAGGCGCTCCTGTCTGTGATCCATCGTCGAGGGTAACCGCAGCCACGGCCTCCGAGCTGATAATCCATGCTGCTGCAAACGTCGTCGAGCTGTTTGTGCAGATGGTTGTTGTGTTGCAGTCGTCCCCATCTGTTGACTCAAGGATCGAGACGTGGCTGCACGATCCGTTACAGCCATGCGGATAAGATGCCTGTCATCTCGACTGCTAGTGATACGAGTCCATTGGGAACCAGCACGGCGTTCCGTATTACCCTGCTGAACCCACCGATTCCATATTCTGCTAACAGTCACTGGATCTCGACCAACGGGAGCAGCAATGTCGCGTTACGATAAACTGCAATCGCGATAGGGTACAATCCGACCTTTATCAAAGTCGGAAACGTGATGGTACGCATTTCTCCTCCTTACACGAGGCATGACAACAACGTTTCACCAGGCAACGCCGGTCAACTGCTGCTTGTGTATGAGAAATCGGTTGGAAACGTTCCTCATGTCCGCACGTTGTAGGTGTCGCCACCGGCGCCAACCTTGTGTGAATGCTCTGAAAAGCTGATCATTTGCATATCACTTCTTCCTTTCGGTTAAATTTCGCGTCTGTAGCACGTCATCTTCGTGGTGTAGCAATTTTAATGGCCAGTAGTGTAGTTTACTGTCGAGTTGAGATTTTCACAAATGTTTTATTCGTATCTTACAGAAACTAGCAGTACGGCAATAAACAGCCTTTTAAACACGCCGCTAACGGCAATCAAGTAATTTATAGCAATACAACACTAAATTAAAAAAAAAACACAGAAGCTAGCAGTACGGCAATAAACTACCTTTTAAAACACGCCGCTAACGCCAATCAAAGTAATTTATAGCAACACAACAATTTAAAGAATTTAAAGAACATTAGTAAACAGGCTACTAAAGTAAATACAGAACTTTGTTAATAAAGTACGGTGAGGTAGTGAAGCTACCAACACCGCCATTAAAAAATTAAACAGGTCTCAGCAAACACACGATTAATGGCAATAAAAGGAATTTACAAACTTGGAGGAATTTTAAAACCATTTTAAACAAAAGTGTCCTGGGATATCATTAGAACATAACAGATATGACGGACCCGTGTAAGGCGGCCACAAATCACCCACTCAGGGATGCTCAGGCTAGACAGAATACTGACCAATTTAAATACGCCCGTAAACACAATTGCCACTCTCAGGCTGGTCACTGCACCGACTTTTATCCAGCGAAAACTTGTTATAAGATGGCATAACTTGCTGACAGAATTAGAGCTAACCTCGTGCAAGGAAATATTACACCACACAGTCCCGAATGAGCGACCACATGATGAACCAACAAGAAGCATGAATTTACTCATAACCCACGACAGAATAGCGAAACTGCCAGAACTACACCTCCCATCTGACAGTAACGAGAGGAGGAGGAAAGATCACTGTCTTCAATTACACCGGTGCTAGGGACAAGAAACCCGGTCGCCGAAGGCCACAAGGCAGAAGAGACGCTGCTTACACAAAATTATTATTTAATGATTAAACCTTCCACTAACTTAACTTGCAATTATGCTCGAACAGGCAGTACACGACCTCCGATGGCAAGGATCCACACATCCGACCGCGCACGCGTCGCCGGCGTACCCAACACGCCACGGTCACGCGACAACACGCTCTGTCACCGGAGTTCACGTCTTCTCTGCAACGTTGACGGGTAGTGACCGCTCCTTCATGTTACGTGTCTCCTTTTTAAACTCCAGTGTTGAAACGGAGGACTTAAAGAAGCTTGTTAACGTTCCACCAGGGCGAAATGAAAAGCAGGTACTCGTGGGGCGATTCTGTATACAACCAACACGCGAGGAGCTCTTCCGTCAACTCGACCCGCTCGTTACACACAACCGACATACATCACGTGGCGACTCGGTACAACCGACCACGCCTGCTTCGCGCTGGAGAGCCACACTGCCCTCCCGTGTCCACCACACTCTCTGCGCGCAACGCCCCTACTTCCGCGCCACCACACGAAGTTACAACCGGTCGAAGATCTCACTTCCTCTATAGCAGTTTCCCGGAAGCAAAAACGCAGGTATCGATAGCAGAGGGAAAAGACAACCAAACAGCCACTTAATGACAGACAACATATCAGACAAACATGTCAGGGGAAGAAAAGGTAAACCAATGCAATCTAAACAGAAGGTGTAGCACGAGTCGATACACGGCTCAATGATAATGTCCGTCTTCTTTAAATATTCATATATACGATTTACAACCTATGAAATGATGCCTAATTCCTGTTGTAAATCACGGTAAAGTATGTAGATGAGTGCTTGTAACGTGCGAAATTATGGCCACCTTACAATTGATTTTATACATGCCACTGCACAGAACGTTATTTTGTTATTATGTCATTTAAGTGGAAATTGTTGTTTTACCATGTGAGACTGATCTATTTTTTGTGTCGCACTGTGCAGAGAATTGTATTGACAAATTTGCGTAGGCAGTCCGGCAGATGGTTGACAGAAGCCTTGCTTTAGCAACTTGTTGCTGGTAAGAGTGTTCGTAGATCTAGATTTAGGCGAGAGATGATGTAAGTAGCTTTAATTAAAACAGAGAGTTGTCTTCTAGTTTTCTGCCTTGCGGTTAACTGCAGGAGCTAAACCTATCCTCATTTTTCTGCCTCCGGCAAGGGCCACGTAACTATTATTTTTGCCTGGTTCGCGTCATTTGTCTGCTGGGGCGAAGTCTATTTCAGGAGCAACCGTAACAGATAAGACGTAATGGAAGTGGGCTACTACATAATGTGTCCTGTAGTACAATGTCAAGTGATGAGTTTGCCAGTATTAATCAGACCTCACAGTGTCCACTGTGAGTTTGATACGAAATAAAGTATTTTCCGACCTAATCTACACACAATTAGATCACGCGAAAACTCATTGTAAATGGTAAAAAGAGCTTTCAAAAGTACCAAATGCAACAAATAGCATTTGGTCCTCTAGTATGAACGAATCAAACTGCATAAAATCCATCAATTTATATTTAACTTTTTTGTTATATTAAACAGTGTTAGCAACAATTAAAACTGATGGACTGAAGCGAAATCTTTTAACAATGATCAATTGGTATTCATTTTCAGTATTACTCGTTGTTGTTTTTGTTCTGTTCTGACTGTTAGCAACGGAGACGTTGGATGTAATATCTTTGTTGTGTTAATGTGAAGAGTATAATAGAGAGCGGATGTCTGACAGATAGGAAATGAATCGTGGAACGAGAAGACGGATGAAATGGAAATAAGAAAAGGAACGCAACATACCGCATTTAGTCCACCACAAGGGTGCTCATTCCTTGAAAGTAAAGAAAATTCATTACCCTGTAACATACTCAGTTTTATCAATAGACTTGCTTGAGTATTTCTGTAAATTCGACACAAGTAATAAAATGTTTTTTGCAGAATACGTTCTTCGCTTCTGAAAATTTTGTTTCCTGTGACATTATGTGTTTTGGAAAACTGCTCCTCAATTCACTCATTGAGCTAAAGGTGTTTTACCTTATTTATTCTCTTGCTAAGCTCTGCCTCCAAGAACTGTATTGTGCCTTAAATTAAATTCTGTTTTGTTATCATTACAATCCAGCAATATAAAATTTCAGTATTACTTCTCGCTGTTGTGTTCTCCACCTTTCCACATTACACCATAAAATTTCGCAAGTGATGGTGTGTAGTGTCACATTAGACTCGAGGGGCACGAAAGGGAAGCAGTGGTTGGGAAGGGAGTGAGACAGGGTTGTAGCCTCTCCCCGATATTATTCAATCTGTATATTGAGCAAGCAGTAAAGAAAACAAAATAAAAGTTCGGAGTAGGTATTAAACTCCATGGAGAAGAAATAAAATCTTTGAGGTTCGCCGATGACGTTGTAATTCTGTCAGAGACAACAAAGGACTTGCGAGAAGTTGAACGGAATGGACAGTGGCTTGAAAGGAGGATATAAGATGAACATCAACAAAAGCAAAACGAGGATAATGGAATGTAGTCAAATTAAGTCGGATGATGCTGAGGGTATTAGATTAGGAAATGAGACACTTAAAGTAGTAAAGGAGTTTTGCTATTTGGGGAACAAAATAACTGATGATTGTCGAAGTAGAGAGGATATAAAATGTAGACTGGCAATGGCAAGGAAAGCATTTCTGAAGAAGAGAAATTTGTTAATATCGAGTATAGATTTAAGTGTCAGGAAGTCGTTTCTGAAAGTATTTGTACGGAGTGTAGCCATGTATGGAAGTGAAACATGGACGATAAATAGTTTTGACAAGAAGAGAATAGAAGCTTTCCAAATGTGGTGCTACAGAAGAATGCTGAAGATTAGATGGGTAGATCACATAACTAATGAGGAGGTATTGAATAGAATTGGGGAGAAGAGGAGTTTGTGGCGTAACTTGACTAGAAGAAGGGATCGGTTGGTAGGACATGTTCTGAGGCATCAGGGGATCACAAATTTAGCGTTGGAGGGCACTGTGGGTGGTAAAAATCGTAGAGGGAGACCAAGAGATGAATACACTAAGCAGATTCAGAAGGATGTAGGTTGCAGTAGGTACTGGGAGATGGAGAAGCTTGCACAGGATAGAGTAGCATGTAGAGCTGCATCAAACCAGTCTCACGACTGAAGACCACAACAACAACAACATTAAAAGAAACAGAAAAAAACAAATAAGAAGAACAAAACTTTCAATGTAAATGTGGAGCGAAGCACTTCTCAAACGACAGCGCAAGAGACAGACTGTGCGATATACGCTGAACATCCAAAATTACTGTAACAGCTGCCTAATGTCGTGTAGGGCCCCCGCGAGCACGCAGAAGTGCCGCAACACGACGTGGTATGGACTCGATTAATGTCTGAAGTACTGCTGGAGAGAATTTACACTATGAATCCTGCAGGGCTGTCCATAAGTGCGTAAGAGTATGAGACCTTTTCTCAACAGCACGTTGCAAGGAATCCCAGATATCCTCAATAGTGTTCATCTCTGGGACGTTTGGTGGCCAGCGGAAGTGTTTAAACTCATCAGATTGTTCCTGGAGCTACTCTGTAGCAATTGTGGTCGTGCCGGGTGTCACAGTGTTACGCTGGAATTGCCCAAGTCAGTCGGAATGCACAACGTACATGAAACGACCCAGGTGATCAGATAGCATGCTTACTTACGTGTCACCTGTCAGAGTCGTGTCAGGGGTCCCACATCAGCCCAACTGCACATGCCCCACGCCATTATAGACCCTCCAGCAGCTTGAACAGTTCCCTGATGACATCATGGTCCATGGATTCATGAGGTTGTCTCCATACCCGTACACGTCCATCCGCTCGATACAATTCGAAAGGAGATTCGTCAGAGCAGGCAACATCTTTCCCGTCATCAATAGTCCAATGTCAGTGTTGACGGGCCCAGGCAAAGTGTAAAATTTCAAGGGTACACTAATGGGCCTTCGGCTCCGAAATCCCACAGCGAAGTTGTTCCGTTGAATGGTCCGCACGCAGACACTTGTTGATGGCGCAGCGCTGAAATCTGCTGCAATTTGCGGAACGGTTGCGCTTCTGTCACGCTGAACGATTCTCTCCAGTCGTCGTTGGTCCCGTTCGTGCAGTATTTTTTCCCGGACGCTGCGATGTTCAAGAGTTGATGTTTTACCGGAACCCTGATATTCACGGTACTAAAATTACCAAATATGCACCAACCAGTCACAAAATCATGTTTCATTTATTCACTTTTGCAAATCGATTTCAACTGATTAACAGCCATCACCGGTGCTTTCAACTAATAAGTTCCCTGAGTAGTAATACTGTCTTAAGCAGAGGTCAAACATAATCTGATCTCGATTTCAACTGATTTGCAAAAGTGAATAAATAAAACATGATTTTGCGACTGGTTGCTGCATATTTGGTAATTTCATGGTTTACGGCCCCCCCTCCCCCCATGAACCATGTACCTTGCCGTTGATGGGGAGGCTTGCATGCCTCAGCGATACAGATAGCCGTACCGTAGGTGCAACCACAACAGAGGGGTATCTGTTGAGAGGCCAGACAAACGTGTGGTTCCTGAAGAGGGGCAGCAGCCTTTTCAGTAGTTGCAGGGGCAATAGTCTGATCTGACCTTGTAACACTAACCAAAATAGCCTTGCTGTGCTGGTACTGAGAACGGCTGAAAGCGAGGGGAAACTACAGCCACAATTTTTCCCGATGGCATGCAGCTTTACTGTATGGTTAAATGATGGCGTCCTTTCGGGTAAAATATTCCGGAGGTAAAATAATCCCCCATTCGGATCTCCGGGCGGGGACTACTCAGGAGGACGTTGTTATCAGGAGAAAGAAAACTGGCGTTCTACGAGTCGGAGCGTGGAATGTCAGATCCCTTAATCGGACAGGTAGGTTAGAAACCTTAAAAAGGGAAATGGGTAGGTTAAAGTTAGATATAGTGGGAATTGTGAAGTTTGGTGGCAGGATGAACAATACTTCTGGTCAGGTGAATACAAAATCAAATAGGGATAATACAGGAGTAGGTTTAATAATGACTTCAAAAGTAGGAATGCGGGTAAGCTACTACAAAAAGCATAGTGGACACATTACTGTGGCCAAGATAGATATGAAGCCCACGCCTACCACAGTAGTACAAGTTTATATGCCAACTAGCTCATCAGTTGACGAAGAGATTGATGAAATGTATGAAGAGATAAAAGAAATTTTTCAGATAGTGAAGGGAGACGAAAATTTAATAGTCATGTGTGACTCGAATTCGATAGTAGGAAAAGGAAGAGAAGGAAACGTAGTAGGTGAATATGGAATGGGGTTAAGGAATGAACGAGGAAGCCGCATGGTAGAATTTTGCACAGAGCGTAACTTAATCATAGCTAACACTTGGTTCAAGAATCATGAAAGAAGGTTGTATACATGGAAGAGTCCTGGAGATACTGGAAGGTGTTACATAGATTATATAATGATAAGACAGAGATTTAGAAACTGGGTTTTAAATTGTAAGACATTTCCAGGGGCAGACATGGACTCTGACCACAATCTATTGGTTCGGAACTGTAGATTAAAACTGAAGAAACTGCAAAAAGGTGAGAAATTAAAGAGATGGGACCTAGATAAATTGAAAGAACCAGAGTTTCAGGGAGAGCATTAGGGAACGATTGACGAGAATTGGGGAAAGAAATACAGTAGAAGAAGAATGGGTAGCTTTGAGAGATGAAAGCAGCAGAGGATCAAGTAGGTAAAAAGACGAGGGCTAATAGAAATCCATGGGTAACAGAAGAAATATTGAATTTAATTGATGAAAGTAGAAATTACAAAAATGCAGTAAATGAAGCACGCGAAAAGGAATACAAACGTCTCAAAAATGAGATCGACAGAAGTGCAAAATGGCTAAGCAGGGTTGGCTAGAGGACAAATGTAAGGATGTAGAAGCATGTATCACTAGGGGTAAGATAGATACTGTCTACAGGAAAAAATTACCACTTGCATGAATATCAAGAGCTCAGATGGAAACCCATTTCTCAGCAAAGAAGGGAAAGCAGAAAGGTGGAAGGAGTATATAGAGGGTCTATACAAGGGATATGTTCATGAGGACCATATTATGGAAATGGAAGAGGATGTAGATCAAGATGAAATAGGAGATATGATACTGCGTGAAGAGTTTCACAGTGCACTGAAAGACTTAAGTCGAAACAAGGGCCCGGGAGCAGACAACATTCCATTAGAACTACTGACACCTAGGGAGAGCCAGTCCTGACAAAACTCTACCATCTAGTGAGCAAGATGTATGAGACAGGTGAAATACCCTCAGACTTCAAGAAGAATGTAATAATTCCAATCCCAAAGAAAGCAGGTGCTGACAGATGTGAAAATTACCGAACTATCAATTTAATAAGCCACGGCTGCAAAGTACTAACACGAATTCTTTACAGACGAATGGAAAAACTGGTAGAAGCCGACCTCAGGGAAGATCAGTTTGGATTCTGTAGAAATGTTGGAACACGTGAGGCAATACTGACCCTACGACTTACCTTAGAGAATAGGTTAAGGGAAGGCGAACCTACGTTTCTAGCATTTGTAGACTTAGAGAAAGCTTTTTTAAATGTTGATTGGAATACTCTCTTTAACATTCTGTAGGTGGCAGGGGTAAAATACAGGGAGCGAAAGGCTATTTACAATTTGTACAGAAACCAGATGGCAGTTATAAGAGTCGAGGGGCATGAAAGGGAAGCAGGGTTGTAGCATCTCCCCGATGTTATTCATCTGTATATTGAGCAAACAGTGAAGGAAACAAAAGAAAAATTCGGAGTAGGTATTAAACTCCATGGAGAAGAAATAAAAACTGAGTTTCGCCGATGACATTGTAATTCTGTCAGAGACAGCAAAGGACCTGGAAGAGCAGCTGAACGGAATGGACAGTGTCTTGAAAGGAGGATATAAGATAAACATCAACAAAAGCAAAACGAGAATAATGGAATGTAGTCGAATTAAATCTTGTGATGCTGCGGTAATTAGATTAGGAAATGAGACACTTTAAGTATTAAATGAGTTTTGCTATTTGGGGAGCAAAATAACTCACGATGGTCGAAGTAGAGAGGATATAAAATGTAGACTGGCAATGGCAAGGAAAGCGTTTCTGAAAAAGAGAAATTTGTTAACATCGAGTATAAATTTAAGTGTCAGGAAGTCGTTTCTGAAAGTATCTGTATGGAGTATAGCCATCTATGGAAGTGAAACATGGGCGATAAATATTTTAGACAAGAAGAGAATAGAAGCTTTCCAAATGTGGTGCTACGGAAGAATGCTGAAGATAAGATGGATTGATCACATAACTAATGAGGAGGTATTGAACAGAATTGGTGAGAAGAGAAATTTGTGGCACAACTTGACTAGAAGAAGGGATTCGTTGGTAGGACGTGTTCTGAGGCATCAAGGAATCACAAATTTAGTATTGGAGGGCAGCATGGAGCGTAAAAATCGTAGAGGGAGACCAGGAGATGAATACCCTAAATAGATTCAGAAGGATGTGGGTTGCAGTAGGTACTGGGTGATGAAGAAGCTTGCACAGGATAGAGTAGCATGGAGAGCTACATCAAACCAATCTCTGGACTGAAGACTACGACAACAACATGGTTTACGGTCGCTGCAATACTTGGGAACCACATGGAGCCCACCATTTATTCTCAGTACTCTCATGAAATGGTCGTAGGGGAAAATCCCCACTTCTTCGCTACCTGCTGTCTCCCATCGCTCGTGCGCCGACTATAACAGCACGTTCAAACTCATTTAGATCTTGATAACCTGCCATTGTAGTTGCAAAAACAGATCTAACAACTGCGCCAGACCTTTGTTGTCATTTATAGGAGTTGCCAACCTTATTCTGTTTGTTTGCTTATATCTGTATTTGAATACGCATGCCTATACCAGCCGGCCGTTGTGGCCGTGCGGTTAAAGGCGCTTCAGTCTGGAACCGCGTGACCGCCACGGTCGCAGGTTCGAATCCTGCCTCGGGCATGGATGTGTGTGATGTCCTTAGGTTAGTTAGGTTTAATTAGTTCTAAGTTCTAGGCGACTGATGACCTCAGAAGTTGAGTCGCATAGTGCTCAGACCCATTTGAGCCTATACCAGTTGTTTAGCGATTCAGTGTAAAATAACAACATGAATATTTTTTTTGTAGCTGAATTGTAGGTTACTGAACTTTTAATACTTGATCATGTTACAAGAAAATAAATCTTTGTAGTTGGTATTAATTTAAGCATGAACAGATATATAAAGCACGCAAAAAGTTCTTGGATATGCGAGATTGAAACTAAGATCAAGAACAGTTTTATTCCATTATAGTGATAATGAGACATCCCATTATCCACCAAAGATGTTAAATTTACTGACAAAGATGAGAAGTTAAAGATATTTGCAGCAGCTTGTCTTAGTCAGATGATTTCTCACTTGCGTTTCTCACTCGATGGACGCGTAGCATATCTGCACTCCATACTTATCACACTTGGTTGTGAGGCATCAAGTGCGCGTCTTCTTTTGTTCTTCTGTCACAGTTGCCGGTGGTGGAAGTTGCATCTTCTTTGCATTCCGTCTGTTTCTTTCACAGGTCATACTGTCTGGTCGCAAGACACAACACTGGGGTGCTACGAAGTCCACACCAACTGTCTATCAGTATTGCTGTGCACACAGAGCAGAACTCACAGAAAAACATATTTTATGAAAGTGTATATTGTGGTTGTGGGACTGCGGCTGACAACATAATTAACGGAAATGGAACAGCACGTCCCTCAATTTCAAAGCAATTTTTTCTCAGACGACTAGTTTCAACGCTAAATTTGCGTCATCTTCAGGTTCTGTTTATCAAAAAAACAACTTAAATAGCTACAGCACCTGTGCCTAATAACTTAGTTGATGTAAAAATAAGATACAACAAGTGCTTTAACATCGTAAAAGGAATAAAACGCAAAGCATCCTGTGAGTGTGTAAGTCAGTACATGAAAAGACATTTTTTAGACACTGCTTGCGGCTGACCTGGGTTCTTTGCTGCCATTTTGCGTACCGTACACCACTTCTGCAACCTTGTTACGTATCGTGTTTTGCTACGTACCCGCTTTTTCAGTTGGATCATGCTTCATGATTCGTCCTTTTCAAAATTATAACTGTGTGGCGCTAGGCTGTTTTATACTGTGATAGTTTTAAAATACGGCAATAGTTACCTTACAATCTTACATCTTTACCACATATGCTTATAACCAGACGTATGATTACTACGATAAATTCTTCTACTGTGTACTTTTATCTTCATATACTCATATATAAAACCTTTTCCCGATTTGATGTCTATACTCACAGGGTACTTTGGTTGTGTTTTGTTCCTTTTTCGATGTTAAAGCAGTAGTGGGATCTTACTTTTATATCAGTTAAGTTATAAGAAGCAGGTTTTGTAACTATGTAACTTGTTTTTCTATAAATTCGTCATGAAGATGACTCAAATATAGCGTTGAAACTAGTCGTCTAAGTAAGAAATACTTCGAAATTACCGTTGTGGTGTTGCATTTCCATTACTTGAAAAACATATTGTCTGCTTAGGGCAGTACAGCCAACCTAATTTACACACTGACAAGTATTTGCCAAAGTTAAAAGGAACTCAAATGTTCAAATGTGTGTGAAATCTTATGGGACTTAACTGCTAAGGTCATCAGTCCCCAAGTTTACACTATTTAACCTAAATTGTCGTATGGACAAACACACACACCCATGCCCGAGGGAGGACTCGAACCTCCGCCGGGATCAGCCGTTCAGTCCAAGACTGCAGCGCCTCAGACCGCTCGGCTAATCCCGCGCGGCTGCGTAATTAACAAAAGAAAGAGGGGTGAAGTGCAATACAGTCCAGTGTCACAGTTTTTTTCAGGCAATTTTCAGCACTCGATATATGTTTCAAAAAACCCATGGCACTAGATTTTATTAGAACTACCAGTTTCGGCCGTTAGTCATCATCTGGTGCCTAACAACACAACGTTCCACGTTATAGAGCAACATTAAGACAACACAAATTGGCACCTAAAAATCACATGATAATGTACTAAGGAAAACCACTTCAAACATTTCGTTTGTCATGAATATTGAAAGACTATACATTGAATACTTTAATCCACATGAAACACGTAACAAAAAACTCATTCATAGCATTTACAAGTGCAGTAATCGTCCTGTTGTACAATACTGTAACCGTGTCATTTACGCAATGTCACATTCTCAGTCTTCATCTATGTCTTTTTCTGCCTATTAGGATGGAAAAAAATAAAAGAAATAAAGAAATAAAAAATGATATGCAACGTGACGATAGTGGAGATACGATTTAGCTTTCTTTGCGTTATTTGTCGCATTTTGTAACTGAATAATGTATATATCGGAGGTCTTAAGCATAACGAGATCTTTGGGCTATGATGCCAAGTCACTTTGCAATTGTTCTTGTCATCTTAAATGAATAGGACGATTGCTGCGCTTGTAAATGCTGTGAATGAGTTTTTTACTACATGTTTCATGCAGATTAAAATATTCAATGCTTTCTGTTTCAATATTCATGACAAACGACATATTTTAAATGATTTTCGTAAGTATATTATTATTTGATTTCTGGGCAGCAATTTGTGTTGTCTTAATGTTCTTGGGCAAAGTGGAATTTTGTGTTGTTGCCGGCCGCTGTGGTCGAGCGGTTCTAGGCGCTTCAGTCCGGAACCACGCTACTGCTACGGTCGCAGGTTCGAATCCTGCCTCGGGCATGGGTGTGTGTGATGTCCTTAGGTTAGTTAGGTTTAAGTAGTTCTAAGTTCTAGGGGACTGATGACCTCAGCAGTTAAGTCCCATAGTGCTCACAAGGGGAAGGCCTCAGACACGGCCAACCGATTCGGCTCAAATTTGGCAGGTCGCTTGTGTACAACCTAAAACGAAGGAATCTAAGATATTTTGGGTCAACACCCCCGCGTTTTTGAGAAAATCACCCCTAAAGGTTATGACGAGCAATCGACTCTTAATTGGAGGGATCGATAGATAATTGTAAATAGAGCATTTTTCGTCATCAGGTATGAGGTTCGCAAACGCAAACTTTTCCAGAAATCGAGGAAAGAAACTTTTACAACTGCCGCTTCTGTACCCACATTGTAAACGCTTTTCGCCGACTGCGCCAATAGCGCAAAGGCCAAGGTAACTGGCTGAGAATCGGAAAACCCGGGTTCGAATCTCGAAGAAACCTAGCGGATGTTATCCTCCATATCTCAATTGATAGGGATAGGAGGGTTAATAAGGTAAGTAAATTAATAAGGAATGATAATAATATGGTAGGCAAACTAATTTCCCAAACGCCGTGAGTTAGTAAAGTATTAAACTTCTAAGCCTTGTCACATGAAAACAACTCCGAGTAAGAGTGCTGCGAATTCCTCACGAGGGATCACAGATAGCCAACCGCGCGACGCTTGTTTACAACGAGGCGCGGGACAGAATGTACGCGGAGAGAGTTTGTTGTCCCAGTTGCCTCTTCGTCATATCATAGTTGTCAGCCTGGAAGAGTGATGGTGTCCAGCACGAGCCTTATAGAAGTCAGTCGGAAAGAGTTGTTTACCGTCATTAGGCTGCCGCGAACCTCGCGGATATATGTAGCGATTTTTCCATCGTTAATGCGCCGAATGAAATACGTTTTGTGAATGAATACAGTGTTCTTCCGTAAGTGGCTCTGAGCACTATGGGACTTAACATCTATGGTCATCAGTCCCCTAGAACTTAGAACTACTTAAACCTAACTAACCTAAGGACATCACACAACACCCAGCCATCACGAGGCAGAGAAAATCCCTGACCCCGCCGGGAATCGAACCCGGGAACCCGGGCGTGGGAAGCGAGAACGCTACCGCACGACCACGAGATGCGGGCGCTCTTCCGTAAGTAACATATGACGAGTACTGTATGTAGTTTGTAGTAATTAGCTCGTCTGTTTATGCCGTAGTAACTAGTTATTGTTTGTTGTGTCGTATCTTTCAGGTGCATAATCTGAATAATGGAGGATGTACACCCTTCGACTAGCGCTGTAATATATAGTTGGGAGCCTGTCACAGACGATGGCAAGCGGGAAAGTTACCGACGATGTGTTTTGGTTTGTAAAAGTGTTGCAAGACAGATGCATTATCAATGCATTACCGGAAGCAGGCAGTTCTGTTTTTCAGCGTTCCGTATTGATAGGAGAGGCTATCGTCGAGCGATTTTTGGAGCTGACGAACGAAATGACTTTTGTTGATACTGAAGTACTATACCATGAAAACGAAGGAGAAGGTAATTCAGTGGAAGATATCCCGACTAGTGAGTCGCAAAATGGTCATAACACTTTGGAAATCTCCACGACACTGGGAATATGTGCTTCATCTGTTCCCGATGAGTATTACGAACCGGTTACTAAACTATTGAACTATGGCGCTAGACCCCTGGAAGTAAAATTAAAGGCGGTAGCGCTAGCCAGGAATCATCCAAGTTGGAACTTGGAAACATTGCAAAAGAATGGAGCAACAACAGCCCTGAAAAGGAAGAAGGACTTGAAATTATGGGGAAGTCATATCGTTAAAGGAGGGACAAGATATGACAAATACCAGGCGATAAATAAGTGGACATATGACTGATTTGTCGAATCTCGTTGTCGTAACGAGAATGTAACAACGAGAATACTTCAGGAGTGGGCTGCAGGTGCAGCGCTTCAATATAAGGCCAACAAGGATTTACGTTTGCTGCATCATTATCTTGGGCAAGAAATTTCAAATCGGAGCATAAAATTCGTCAACGGCACGTCACTAAATACGTCTCTCATAAGGAGGTACAAAATATGGAAGATATACAGAAAGTGGCGGCTCTTTTCAGCTCACAAACTGAGTCACTTATGACCGGTTTTAAACGTGATTACGTGATCAACACCGATGAAACAGGATGCGAGTATCGGGTGAACATTCGACGAAAATGGCTCTGAGCACTATGGGACTTAACATATATGGTTATCAGTCCCCTAGAACTTAGAACTACTTAAACCTAACTAACCTAAGGACATCACACAACACCCAGTCATCACGAGGCAGAGAAAATCCCTGACCCCGCCGGGAATCGAACCCGGGAACACGGACGCGGGAAGCGAGAACGCTACCGCACGACCATGAGCTGCGGACATGAACATTCGACGCACGTTATCGCATAAGGGAGAAAAACAAACCCTTGTCGCAGTTGATAGTAAAAACAAAGTAACACATTCGTACACGGCGCAATATGCCACCACAGCCTCTGGAAAAGTGTTGCCTAAGGTTTTACTGTGTTTACAAGAAAAATTCGTCAACGGCACGTCACTAAATACGTCTCTCATAAGGAGGTACCCTGTTATAGAAGAGGTCAATTGTTTAATCGACTCGTTGAAAAATATTTACATTACCTGCACCAAATCCGGGAAACTGACGAATGCGATTTACAGAACATTTCTTGAGAATGTTTTAAAACCATACGTTTCTGATAACAAGTTTTGTCTAATATTGGACTCCTGGAGTGGACAAATTAATACTACAATATATGAAACAATGTTTATAAATGGCGAGGGTCAGCCGACGTACACAGTAAAAGTAATACCGCCAAACTGCACACCTGTGTGCCAGCCGTGTGATGTTTATTTACGTCGGCAGGTTAAAAACTTTATTTCCAGGCTTCAGAATTGCAGTGTGCTTCTGGAAACCCAGCGGGAATTGCACAACCTCACGCATGCAATAACTATTCACAGCATAATTCACAACCAACTTTCAGCACCGATTTTTCAGGCAATGATATCATATGCTTGGTACGCATCAAAATTAATTCCCGAAAAAGACATATTTTTAAATGTAAACCAAGTTTGTTTTCCGCCGGCTCTTCGGAAGGAACGGTGCAGCTGTCAAAATATTGCATAGATGTTCTTGGTGCCGTGAGTATATTTGTTTCGAATGTTTATATGAGAAGTACCATCCATTTAGTTGTTCGAAGAAAAGTGAGGAGTCATAACAGTGACTGGAAGAGCCACTGTAAAGTGACCTGTAGTAACATTTTAGTTGTTTACTATCCCAACAGGTTTGAGAAATTTATATCCCTACCTTATTATTATCATTCCTTTTTGATTTACTTACCTTATTAATCCTCCTGTCCCTATCAATTAAGATACGGAAAATACAAACGAAAAGAAGAACATCCGCTAGGTTTCTTCGTGATTCGAGCCTTTGTTCTCCGATTCCTAGCCAGTTATCCTGGCCGTTGCGCTATCGGTGCTGTCGGCAAAAAGTGTTTACCGTGTGGGTACAGAAGCGGCATTTGTAAAAGTTTCTTACCTCGATTTCTGGAAATGTATGCGTTTTCGGACCCCACACCTGATGAAGAAAAATGCTCTATTTACAATAATCTATCGATTCCGCCAATTTTGAGTCGATTGCTTGTCATAACCTTTAGGAGTGATTTTCTCAAAAACGCGCGGGTATTGACCCAAAACATCTTAGAGTCGTTCGTTTTAGGTTGTACACAAGCGACCTGCCAAATCTGAGCCGAATCGGTTGGCCGTGTCTGACGCCTGCCCCTTGTTACAGCCATATGAGCCATTTTTGTTCTGTTGTTAGGTACCAGATGACATGCGGCCAAAATCGGTAGTACTAACAAAATCCAGTTAATGCAATGCAGTCTAATGAACTTTTTTCAAACATTCCAATGTGTCGCTGCAGGGTTGTCAATGCAACAAGTTACGTCGAAGACTCCCTCCAGACAGAGAAGTTTGCTAACAGTCCCGCGCGCTAGCAAAGTTTCCGTCTCCGTCCGCAGACGCACAAACACACACACACACACACACACACACACACACACACACAGAGCTGGCTGACTAAGCGCCTCTGAGACGCGACTACCTGCCGGGTGTGAATGAGCGGGGAACAGCGGCGACAAATACGCGCTGCCCGCGCGCCGCTACACCCGCCCTGTGTCCCTTTGTGTGTGCCGGATGATCCGCGCACAATACGGCACAAAACGGCGGAATGCGCGTCCGCCCCCGGGGGCCGCTCAAAAAACCCGCCCCCAGACCCCAGCCACGGCAAACGTCCGCGTGTTGACGTAATTGATGTCGCGCTCCACTTCCTGTCCCACTGCGGTAAGCCACGGCCACGCAACGTCTCCTCACAACTCGGCTATCCCCCAAAACGGTAAAAAAAAAAGAAAAAAAAAGAAAAAGTCACCCGCACCCCAGCAGTTGCAGCCAGCTAGCTGACTTCCTTCTCCAGCTGGAGTTCGCGAAACAGCGAAATCACATTTGTCATCCTTACGTATCTCACAGCGATCGTCAAACCTTTCTTTCTAAAGAGCCAAAACTGACTCTGAATGGTGGCATCTAAGGCCACATGTACAAGGGGCGTTAGAAAAGTTCGTTCAAAAATGAAAACTACTTACGTGTTTGGGGTAAATCCTTCCTACATAGTCTCCTTTTAGACATACACTTCGACCAACACTGTTCTAATTTGTTGATCCCTTCTGAATAATAGGAATTGTCCAAGTCTGCAAAATAGTTATTAGTTGAAACTTCCTGGAAGATTAAAACTGTGTGCCGGACTGAGACTCGAACTCGGGACCTTTGCCTTTCGCGGGCAAGTGCTCTACCAATTGAGCTACCCAAGCACGACTCACGCCCCGTCCTCACAACCTTGCAGAACTAGCACTCCTGGAAGAAAGGATATTGCGGAGACATGGCTTAGCCACAGCCTGGGGGATGTTTCTAGAATGGAGGAGACGAGGTATTGGCGGAATTAAAGCTCTGAGGACGGGGCGTGCTTGGGTAGCTCAGTTGGTAGAGCACTTGCCCGCGAAAGGCAAAGGTCCCGAGTTCGAGTCTCGGTCCGGTACACAGTTTTTAACTGCCAGGAAGTTTCATATCAGAGCACACTCCGCTGCAGAGTGAAAATCTCATTCTGGAAACATCCCCCCAGGCTGTGGCTAAGCCATGTCTCTGCAGTATCCTTTCTTTCAGGAGTGCTGGTTCTGCGAGGTCCGCTGGAGAGCTTCTGTAAAGTTTGGAAGCTAGGAGGCGAGGTAGTGGCAAAAGTGAAGCTGTGAGGACGGAGCGTCAGTCGCGCTTGGGTAGCTCAGTTGGTAGGGCACTTGTCCGCGAAAGGCAAAGGTCCCGAGTTCGAGTCTCGGTCTGGCACACAGTTTTAAACTGCCAGGAAGTTTCATATCAGAGCACACTCCGCTGCAGAGTGAAAATCTCATTCTGGAAACATCCCCGAGGCTGTGGCTAAGCCATGTCTCCGCAATATCCTTTCTTTCAGAAGTGCTAGTTCTTCAAGGTTCGCAGGAGAGCTTCTGTAAAGTTTGGAAGGTAGGAGACGAGGTACTGGCAGAAGTCAAGCTGTGAGGACGGAAAGTGAGTCGTTCTTGGGTAGCTCAGTTGGTAAAGCAGTTGCCTGCGAAAGGCAAAGATCCCGAGTTCGAGTCTCTGTCCGGCACACAGTTTTAATCTGCCAGGAAGTTTCATATCAGCGCACACTCCGCTGCAGAGTGAAAATCTCATTCTGGCTGATCTAATTTGTTGATCCCTTCTGAATAACAGGAATTGTCCCAGTCTTCAAAAAAGCTATTAGTTGCTGCAATAACCCCCTCGTTTGAATAAAATCTTTGTCCCGCCAGTCATTTCTTCAAATTGAGGAACAAATAGTAGTCTGAGGGAGCGAAGTCGGGAGAATAGGGGGGATGTGAAACGAGCTGGAATCCTATTTCCATTAATTTTGCGACCACAACTGCTGAGGTGTGTGCTGATGCATTATGCTGGTCCAATCGCACACGTTTTTCTTGCAGCTTGGTTTTCAAACGGTCCAAAATGGCTAAGCAGGGATGGCTAGAGGACAAATGTAAGGATGTAGAGGTTTATCTCACTAGGGATAAGATAGATACCTCCTACAGGTAAATTAATGAGACCTTTGGAGAAAGGAGTACCACTTGCATGAATATCAAGAGCTTTAAGGGAAACCCAGTTCTAAGCAAAGAAGGGTAAGCAGAAAGTTGGAAGGCGTATATAGAGGGTCTACACAAGGGCGATGTACTTGAGGACAATATTATGGAAATGGAAGAGGATGTAGATGAAGATGAAATGATAGATCTGATACTGCGTGAAGAGTTTGACAGAGCACTGAAAGACCTGAGTCGAAACAAGGCCCCCAGAGTAGACAACATTCCATTAGAACTACTGGACAGCCTTGGGAGAGCCAGTCCTGATAAAACTCTATCATCTGTTGAGCAAGATGTATGAGACAGGTGAAATACCCTCAGACGTCAAGAAGAATATAATAATTCCAGTCCCAAAGAAAGCAGGTGTTGACATATGTGAAAATTACCGAACAATCAGTTTAATATGTCACAGCTGCAAAATACTAACGCGAATTCTTTACAGACGAATGGAAAAACTTATAGAAGCCGACCTCGGGGAAGATCAATTTGGATTCCGTAGAAATGTTGGAACACGTGAGGCAATACTGACCCTATGGCTTATCTTAGAAGAAAGATTAAGGAAAGGCAAACCTACGTTTCTAGCATTTGTAGACTTAGAGAAAGCTTTTTTAAATGTTGATTGGAATACTCTCTTTTAAATTCTGAATGTGGCTGGGGTAAAATACAGGGAGCGAAAGGCTATTTATAATTCGTACAGAAAGCAGATGGCAGTTATTAGATTCGAGGGGTATGAGAGGGAAGCAGTGGTTGGGAAGGGAGTGAGACAGGGTTATAGCCTATCCCCGATGTTATTCAATCTATATATTGAGCAACCAATAAAGGAAACAAAAGAAAAATTCGGAGTAGGTATTAAAATCCATGGAGAAGAGACAAAAACGTTGTAATTATGTCAGAAAGAACAAACGACTTGGAATATCAGTTAAACGGAATGGACAGTGTCTTGAAAGGAGGGTATAAGAGGAACATCAACAAAAGCAAAACAAGGATAATGGAATGTAGTCAAATTAAGTCGGGTGATGCTGAGGGAATTAGATTAGGAAATGAGACACTTAAAGTAGTAAAGGAGTTTTGTTATTTGGGGAGTAAAATAACTGATGATGGTCGAAGTAGAGACCATATAAAATGTAGACTGTCAATGGCAAGGAAAGCGTTTCCGAAGAAGAAAAATTTTTTAACATCGACTATAGATTTAAATGTCAGGAAGTCGTTTCTGAAAGTATTTGTATGGAGTGTAACCATGTATGGAAGTGAAACATGGACGATAAATAGTTTAGACAATAAGAGAATAGAAGCTTTCGAAATGTGGTGCTACAGGAGAATGCTGAAGATTAGATGGGTAGATCACATTCTAACATTCTGCGTGGTGTCTGTTTGTTCTATATAGTGTCTCCCTACCACTTTCGAGCAACGACGCTCTGAGCGTGTTTTTTAGGGAATTGACTAGTTTGAACCTGGGACCTGTTGCTGTTAAGGAGATCCCAGACCACACATGACATGTAGAGTTCAGAAGAGTTCAGTGGGACTAGCGATGATATAACCAAATACTTAATGATTTCAGCGTCAGCTCCATTGCACTCCCTGTAGAAGAATCTTAATACTAACTAAATTTAGTAGAAGGGGTTCAAGGCTTTCCTATTTTTAGTTATCTGGTAAAATAACGTCGAAAAAGCAGTTAAGTTTACCACTGGAAAAAACATTTTTTATAAATCTATAATCTAGGTTTAAATTAAGTTTCACAAAAGAGAAAACTATCAAAATGGTCTACAGTGACCCTCAATTATCTTTAATTACTTATCTAACTTGTCGTAAACTACAGTGGCTGATGTGGCTTCTCAATGACTATATGACAGAAAAATCATCGCATTTCAGAATTTTACTTCAAGTCGCAAATGTGAACACCATGAGCTTTAATTGACGATCGACACTAGTATTACGCAAAAAGGGCTGTAACAGATGAGACTTCTGCAGTTCTGAGTGAAGCTTTATGCGCTGTTATGCGGCAGCGCGTGCGTTCATTACCTTGTCGGTGTTTGTCAGGGGCGGCGAACAGCACAGCTCCGCTCTCCTCGCCGTCTCGGAAGCAACTCTCTCCTAACTTCTCCATACTACAATTTACCGAAGTTGGTTCAAAAAAACTATCTGGCTGTGTTTTCATCTGACCAATCAGGGTCTCAATGTTAGCCTTAAGCTCCGCCTACAAAAATTCTGTCTATCCAATGAGAAACGTTATACTTTTCGTGGTGGGGCAATGTTTTTAAAGTTTGCAACGTAACAGAGACGCGAAAAAGTCTCACGCTAAAACTTGCAGCTGGTGTGGCCCTTTTTGTGTTATCGTAAGATCTATACTGTTCTTCTGGAGGGCTCTAGCTTTCAACATGGGCTGGGGGATGGTCCTAGCGGTTAGCTGGCGACGTGGGTGTCCGTCCCTTATTGTAGGGCCTTCCAGCTTAACACGGTTCTGCTCTCGGCTTCTGTTCTCGTTTCTCCCCTCGGAACTGCGTCTGTCTCACGGTGGGAAGGTATGACATGTATTTAGGCATTCTTGTGTTAGTCTGTGGTATTCCATTTGCTCACTCGTTACTCGTATTACTTTGGTTAATTTAATGTCACGACATATTCGGAGCTATGTGACATACTACTGGATTTGCTTATCATGTCAGGGTTTTCATGGAAGGTGTTGGATTTGCCTGACACCTTACAACATAACTAATGAGGAGGTATTGAATAGAATTGGGGAGAAGAGGAGTTTGTGGCACAACTTGACTAGAAGAAGGGATCGGTTGGTAGGACATGTTCCGAGACAGCGAGGGATCACCAATTTAGTATTGGAGGGCAGCGTGGAGGGTAAAAATCGTAGAGGGAGACCAAGAGATGAATACACTAAACAGATTCAGAAGTATGTAGGCTGCAGTAGGTACTGGGAGATGAAGAAGCTTGCACAGGATAGAGTAGCATGGAGAGCTGCTTCAAACCAGTCTCAGGACTGAAGACCACAACAACAACAACGTGTTTGGGGTAAATCCTTTCTATTTTTCGACATAGTCTCCTTTTAGACTTATACACTTCATCCAACGCTGTTCTAATTTGTTGATCCCTTCTGAATAATAAGAATTGTCCAAGTCTGCAAAATAGCTATTAGTTGCTACAATAACCTCCTAGTTTGAATAAAATGTTTGTCCCGCCAGCCATTTCCTCATATTGGGGAACAAACAGTAGTCCGAGGGAGCCCAGTCTGGAGAATAGAGGGGATGTGAAACGAATTGGAGTCCTATTTCCATTAATTTTGCGACCACAACTACTGAGGTGAGTGCTGGTGCTTTATGGTGGTCCAATCGCAAGCGTTTTTCTTGCAGCTTGGTTTTCAAACCGTCCAATGACGATGAACAATATGCGCCTGTAGTAGTTTTACGCTTTTCCAGATGGTCGGTGAGAATTATCCCCTGTGAATCCCAAAAGACAGTCGCCATAGCCTTTCCGGCCGAAGGACTAATCTTCGCATTTTTTGGTGCAGAATCTCCCTTGTTAAACCATTGTTTAGATTGATGTTTGGTCTCAGGAGTATAGTAATGTATCCATGTTTCATCCACAGTGACGAAACGACGCTTAAAGTGCTACGGATTCTTCCTAAACAGCTGCAAACCATCCTTGCAATACTTCACACGATTCCGTTTTTGGGCAAGCGTGAGCAATCGCGGAACCCATCCTGCGGATGGCTTTCTCATGTACAAATGTTTATGCAAAATATTATGTACCCGTGCATTAGAGATTCCCACAGTACTAGAAACCTCACGCACCTTAACTCTTCTGTCATCCATTACCATATCATGGATTTTATTAATGATTTCTGGAGTCGTAACCTCCACAGGGCGTCCAGAACGTTCAGCATCACTTGTGTCCATATGACCACTCCGAAAATTTCGAAACCACTTATAAACTGTTCTAATCGAAGGTTCAGAATCCGCAATGTTTATCAAGCTTCTCTTTCGTCTTCTGAGGCGTTTTTCCTTTCATAAAGTAGTGTTTAATCACTACACGAAATTCTTTATCGTCCACTTTTTTTTTTAATCACTCGACTTCCTTGATACACATGAATGCCAAACACAAAGAAATAGACGAATATGGCTGAAACTTGGTGTGCGTTCTTTCCAAAGATGCTTCTAACTAAACATAACCTCGATACGCGCCTGTGGTGCCATCTCTCGGACTTTGCACGGACTTTACAAACGCCCCTCGTATACCGATATTATTATTAGTTTTTTGATCTGCATAAATTAGTGTGCTATGGGCACCCTGTGGACTAGCTATACTGAGGTCGCCTTAAGCTTAGCCTCCGGCGCCCACCTACCGGTCATTGAAAGTCATACTTCGTGTTGGCCGTTCTCTGTTTTAGATTGTGCCATCCTGAGGACAAAGCTGTAACGCTGCAGTTGCTTGGAAGGAAGGAAGCAAGAAACAAAGATTGGGTTCCACGGCCCGTCGACATGGAGGTCATTAGAGACAGTGAACAAGCCCGGATTGTGTCATGGACGCGGAAGGTAATCCGACGTGCTCTTTCAAAGAAAATGCCGGTGTTTGTCTGGAACGATTTGGGGAAATCGCGGAAAACCTAAACCGGGATGGCCGGACGCGGATTTGAACCGTCGTGCTCCCGAATGCGAGTCCACCTTGTAATGTTGATGGATGAATTGTTGCTCTGAAAGCGGTGCTGATATTCAAGATAATAAAAGCGGGTTAAAAGCTGTGAGCTATCTGGGGAAGTTATCCCTGCATTACTGAGCAACTGTTTCACCACGTATCCATTCTAGTTTACCAAATTGCCATCCAGGCTAATATTGATTATTATCTTTTTTTAGTCATCTTACAACAACCGAAGAGAATTTAAATAGAAAGAAATAAATCAGTTTATATTTAGACATTTATTTTAACCTTGGTCATTGTACCGTAAAATTTCAGCTTATTAAACTTGATTCATAACTACACTGGTGCCTTATTTAGGACTGTGAAAATGTGAGTTTGTAATCTTACGGAACACATCAAATATGGAGCCAAGACTAGGAGACTGCACACAACACTGCATTCATAAAATAACACACGAAGAACGTTGAAACATATGCAAGAGGAAATTAACCGCAACCAACCGATTATATTTTCACCCAAAGAAGTTACGTTCGTAGCGGAATCCTGTCCGTCATGAAATTACCACACACTGGTATACTAAATTCATACTAACTCTGTGAAATCTTCTCGAAAGGAATAGCTGAGGGCTACTTTGATGATTACACCACACGCTTCACGTGGTCAACTTGGTTTACACAAAGAGCGTAACTCCACAATAATTTTGATAATTAAATTACATCGAAACGCAATTTACAAAAGACAAAACCTCGAACTGGTTACTATCGTCTTACTATATACCCTGATGGGTCAAACAATTGTATAAGCACGTGGTACTGGTCTCACAAAGTACACCCCACGTGGGTTGAACATAAAGAAAAGTTGCTATATTGAAAAATATTGTCAAGACGAGACATTATAATCTCAAGCACATTCGCATTTAAGATTGATGATCTTAGAGTTACTGATCAACACGTGGTTCCACTTTACTCACAAAGTAGTGACAAAGGAACTACCGGAAGATATTCTGAACATCACACTCGAATTACACTGTGTTGCAATTTAAGATAACATTAGATATTTTAGAGCTAAACCTGAAATAAAGGTGATTAAATTTTCAGTTAGGCTGAAATTAAGAAATACATTGTCCTACGGACGTAGCAGAGACGCGCTTAGCCGGAGGTCTTACCACTTCAGATGCTCGCCGCGGACAGACAGGCGTGGGCCCCTACCGAGGGTACCTCACAAACGGAAGTGGCCAGAGGGGCAGCTTCCTATACCAACACGACAAGGGACGGACAGTACCATACTAAGAATAGAAACCTCTCTGCTTTTAGAAAGCGTAGCTGTTCCGACGTTGGTCCTACTGTTCTCTAGCAGACATGCTTGTCTGCTACCATCGAGCATGCAACTAGAAATAAATTTGCTCATTCATCCTTTCACACAGAAGGGAAGGGGGATGACAGTATCTTATCATACACAGTATATAAAAGAAAGCGGATGTTGGATCCATATGAGACTGTGTGACCTGAATTACATATAAACTGTGTTTTAGTGTAGTAGTGTGACAGATCGTTCTCGTTTATGTGTAAAAGTAACTGCTCAGTCTCCTCCCCGATAGTCAGAAACACCACAGTAAATTTAGAAGTGGAATGTATGCCGTAAATGACAACAGATTTAAGAAATTAACATGAGAGGAATCCAACAGAGACCTTTCAACCTTGCTCGGTGCAATTGCCTGACAGAGTGTTGTCTGTGTAAGTGGATGATTTCATGATTAATATCAGTAACTGAATTTATATTTAAATGCGTTATTTAATATGAGACACGATCGCAAATGCTATGTAAATGTTTTGAATGTCATTTTCCTTCTGCTCATTACGTTGTATAGAGTTGGGCAAATAAAACTGGCTCGGACAAGTACATGCGATTGGACGTGAATGTACGAGTATATCCACATAGGAGTATAACCACACCCCACTAGGCGCGCACCACGAGTTCGCACAGCACGTGGTACACACCGGTTCAGAGGGTAGTGAAGGTTATGTCAGTGTCAATGGGGCAGTGCAAAGGGAACGATGGTACTCACAGTGGCGCAGTGGATGCACGTTGCGGAAACTTACGTGATGAAAAGTGGTGGACACGGTGTTGTCACTTTTTTCCTGAGAAGTTTAATGGTGCCAAAGTAGCAGCAAAGAGAGCCTGCAACGATTAGTCCGAAAATGCCGTCAGACAGGATCTGTTTTGAAAGAGTCAAAAAACATTCCGAAATGTCGTGTGCGTACTGTAAGACCTTAAGTACACACACCATCAGATTATTTGACTTGTCGCTCTAACGAAGTAGGCGAGTGTCAGCAATATCTCTCGTGGTCTTATCGTGGCGTGTTTATCTTCTGCCGTTAGGAAAGACGATAGAAATGTCCTTGCACGCTTAGAGTAGCAGATTGACGGTGACCAACTTTAAGCAGAACTTGATTAATTTTCACACACACTTATTAAAATAATAACAAGCATAAAAATTACTTAACTTGATTCTGGATGCTGTTTACAATTGACAATCTGAAGTTCCTTTGGTATTGGTATGTTAATCTTATTCTCACATATCTCTGATACTTGACAAAGTGTCTATACATTTATCTTCTGGCTATATACAGGAATATGGTAATCTTATTAGGCGCAGACTGAAACTTGACTACAGACAAATGCAGTCTGATGCAGACTGACTAATCGGAGGTCTGTACACTCGTTATAATACCTCGCGCGTTCATGTATCACTGCACGAGTGTGATCCGCGAGGAGAAAAGGTTCTACGTTAGCAGCAATCTCATTGGCTGCGTTACATATTAATAAGCGGTTCGGTGGAAGCAGAATTGGCAGTCGAGTTCGCGATGCCGAAGAGCGAGGACGATGCGCGCGCGGCCGGGGCAGCCGCCTCGGCCGCTGGTCGGTCGGTTGGGCCTGGCCCGCCAGACGCCCCAGCGGCCGCTCCACACAGGACGGATCCCAGGTTGACGACCCAGGCTACGGCACCGGTTCGTGACAGGATAGAACGACGATCGACAGGCGCTATTCGACAGCAGAAGACTACACACCGCACGACGAAACCGTATTCGGACGTCGGCCGTACATCACATCTCGACGGACGCAGCAATGAAGACGACCGCCAGGACTACGCCAGAAGACTCGAAATATGTCGGGAGGAGGACAAAGAAACGCTGAAGGACATACAACGCCTTATCCGCTATTCACGGGAAACGCAAGAGCAGGATAACGACACCTGTCTGGCATCTCTATCTGTGGACTCAGATGTCGAATCACAGCACTCCCACCAAACGGTCGACGACGCGGAGATGGCAGCGGCCTTTCCAGCAGAAAACGACAACGACTTCCCACACGCAGAGGGGGACTTTACGCTCGTCCACAACAAACGGTGCAGAAGCAACGCATTAGCCAAGGACTTAGCCAACCCAGCTAAGAGACGAACGGAGACCGTCCCCACAACGAACCGATTCGCCCCACTGACACCTCAAGCTGCGCCTCCATCAACCACCGACAAGCCGCAGGCACAAACTTCTAATGCCGCAGAAGCCGTGGACAGAGACAAGAATGTGCTTCGCAAAGTGCCCCCAGTCACAATTTATTACACAAAGGATTACGTTCACCTCAGTGAAACGCTCAACGGACTTCTAGAGGGCACCCTTAAAGCTATATACCAAAAGGACCGCATCAAATACCACTTTGAGTCCTTCGAAGACCAAAGGCGTGCAATAAAATACTTCACGAACCACAGCTTCTCCTATTTTACGCATCAAGCACCAGACGACAGGGAACTGAAAGTAGTTGTCAAACGCCTTCCGGCGGAGGTTACCGAAGAACAACTTTACTATGCCCTCAAGGAAAAAGGCTTCAACGTGCTACAAGTCTACCAATTTAAGGAACGCGACGAGAAGACGAAACAATTGATACGGCAACCTGTGTACCGAGTCACCCTCCCATCTGGAAAAGACAGTGACAAGATATATGATGTCAAATACCTGCTCTACACACGAGTGATAATAGAAACCTATAATAGTAAAGAAGGACCAGTCCAGTGCCGACATTGCCAACGTTTCGAGCATACAGCGAACTACTGCAGCATGTCAGCACGCTGCGTCCGCTGCGGTGGATCCCATAAATCATCGAATTGTACCCATCCTAGGACGTCGCCCCCAAAGTGCGCCAATTGTGAACAAGAACATCCAGCGACCTTCCGTGGCTGCCCAAAATTTCAAGAACTCCTACGGAAATATACTAGAAGGACACCAAAGAAGTCGACCCTACAACGGCCTATAATTGCTAAGAACTCGGCCATGGCAGCGATTCCGGCCACCCAACAACAAGCGGCACCTCTCCCTGTGGAAACAATCGCCTCTCGACCACAACCGGTACCCAGAGTGACTCTCTGACAGACAAGACAACAGCGCTCGTACTCCGAAGCAATACGTGCCCATCCACCGACGCCAACACCAGCGGAGACACCATCTGCCTGGTCGACCACTTTTACACCAGCGTTAACAGATATTCTTCAACTACTCACCGCCCTCCAGCAGAAGCTGACGTCTATCCTCTCGCTTGTAGAAAGCGTACTGACAGCTTTTCAAACACCCTAAATGGATAGACGGCATCACACGAGGCATCTTAACTTCTGCATTTGGAATGCCAACGGCCTGAAACTGAAGAAAATAGAATTCACGGACTTCTTACATCGCCACAAGATAGACGTAGCATTTGTCTCCGAAACACATCTCCGCGAGTCAACCGACCTCCGCTTGAGGAACATGCGCATCTACCGGACGGACAGACGGGACCAACGGGGTGGAGGGACCGCAGTTCTGATCAAAAAATGTATTCGTCACCACCAAGAACGTTTACCCCCACTCCAGACTTTAGAGGCCACGGCAGTAACAATCCACACGACGCTCGGAAACATTACCTGTATTGCGGCTTACATTAGCCCAAAGAAGCCTCTCCACCCAGAAGATCTTTACTCCGTTACAGAGGGTTACGACAAGATCCTCCTTGGAGGGGATCTTAATAGTAAACATGTTGCCTGGAATTCCCGTAAGACTAACCCAAAAGGACATATGTTGTTTGCACTGGCTGAGAATTTACATATTTCCGTCCATGGACCACGGGAACCGACGAGGATACCTTACGTCCAGACACAAGACCCTGATGTTCTAGACATCGCCATAATCAAGAACATCAACCCGAATCTCCATCTGCGGACGCTGGATGATCTTTCGTCGGACCACAGACCGGTGTTAGGACTCATAGAGAGGGCTACTTTGCAACTCCCACTGCCGACGACAAGAACTTACGTCTGGCAGCAGTTCCAAGCGTACCTCAACAACAATGTGCGACCAACCCAGGTTTTTAACTACCAGAGAAGCGATTAATGTGGCAGTCGCAGTACTCACAAAGAAGATTAACAATGCGAAACAACGAGCACTCACGGAGCACCTGCAACCAGAAGTCAATTATGACGAGTTTCTACCACCGCTGCAGGAACTTAAGGCAAGGCGCAATCGATTTCGGAAACGATGGGTCCGCTACCGCCATCCGGACGATAGACGGGAGACTCACAGACTAACCCGCGTACTCCGGCGGAAGGTTCAGGACTGGAAGCAACACACGTGGGAACTCAAAATGGACAACTTTCTATTACGCACCAAAGATGAATGGCGAATAGTTAAAAGTCTCAGACAACAACAGTCCCCCAAAAGGGCAATTCGAGGACCCCATGGCCTCTTGTACGACTCACTTGCGCAGGCGGAGCTGTATGCGGATACATGCCAACAACAGATGACTACGCCCCCCACGGAGGATGGAGATGATGCACTCCACCGTGCAGAGGAGGACACAGCGGCGGAATGGGAAGCTATTCGGGACGCCCCGACTACCGCTATGCCCCGGCTGACAACGCCGGAGGAAATTAGGAGGATTATCAAGTATAGCAAACACACCTCACCTGGAGCAGATAGAATCAGCAATACGGAGTTGAAACACCTCCCGAGAAAGCCTGTTGTGCTTCTCACCCGGATAGTGAACAGCTGCCTCAGGACTGGATACTTCCCAGAGGCATGGAAGATTGCCAGAATAGTGCCAATACCAAAACCGGGCAAGGATCTCTCACACCCTGACAGCTACAGACCCATAAGTTTACTGCCGACACTGGGAAAGGTACTGGAACGTGTCCTACTGAAACGCATGCTGGACATCCTTGTGGCACACAACATCATCCGGCCGGAGCAGTTCGGCTTCCAGGCGAAGCTATCGGCTGAGTTACAACTACTGCGCATCACGGAATCTATCCAAGACAATTTCAACAAGAAACGACATACTATTGGAGTCTTTCTCGATATAGAGAAGGCTTACGATAAAGTATGGCGACGCAACTTGATCGTCAAGCTCCGACGTACCACTCCCCTACCAGACTGCTATTTAAAACTTCTCGACAATTTTCTTCAGGATCGCAGATTATATGTTCGCATTGATGACAAGAATTCATCAACACGGCCTGTCCTTGAAGGACTTCCACAAGGATCGATCATCTCTCCACTGCTGTTTAATTTATATATTAACGACCTCCCGACGGTGCCACATGTTACTGCCAGTTTCTATGCCGACGACACAGCGCTCCTGACTGCAGGCACCAGAATGGACCACTTTGTCACACGGATGCAGCGCCAACTAGATTTAGTGGACCACTGGACCCACATGAACAAAATAACGGTCAACGCAGAGAAAACCAAAGTTATTGTCTTCACTGTAAAATACCTGGGAGTGCATCTGGACGCCAAACTGTTGTATAGTCATCACATTATGGAGACGAACACGTCTGGTCTCAAAATGCTGGGAGCTCTCCTCCCATTTCTGAAGAGCTCATACCTCAGCCAACGCACGAAACTCCAGTTGTACCATGCCACAGTCGAACCATCTATTTTGTATGGATCGACCTCTTGGGGTACTATGTGTGCCACTAACTACAAGAAGTTACAGGTTGTACAAAGCAGATGCCTTCGATGGATCACAGGAGCCCAATAGTGGATCCGAAATCATGACATTCATCGAGCCTTAAGCGAATCTTACCTCTCAGACAAGGTCAAGGAGAAGGCACGAACCTTATTTCGGAAGTTGGACAGGATACGTGACAGTACACCACAACTCACCACAGTAGGTACGGTAGAACCCTTACGCAACCACAAGGAGAAGGCACGAACCTTATTTCGGAAGTTGGACAGGATACGTGACAGTACACCACAACTCACCACAGTAGGTACGGTAGAACCGTTACGCAACCACAAATATAAAGTACCGAAGGCGATAGTACTTGAGCCTCCGTAAAAGATATCCCTACGTACTTCTCCATAATTTAAGGACATATCGTCCTTTAGCACTTCTCCACACATGTTTTCAAATACACACCAAAAGCAGCGAGTTAAAGGACCCTTCTGTGTGCCCAAACTAAAGCTGAAAGAAGAATAAATAAATAAAGAGAAAATTTTTACCCCTTCCATTCCCTACAGAAGTAAAAATCAACGAAGTTGATCAGACTTCAGCACCACCACATCAAAAAAAAAAAAAAAAAAAGGAAGCAGAATTTGGCCCGTCTCTATGGCAGCGCCATCTCGTAGTGCGGAGACGGTCGAGCGCTGCGCGTGCGCTGTTGTGCTTAGTGGGGCGCGCTCTAGTGGGTAAGTTGTGTACGCGCTGACTACATGGAACTATGTACACAACATAAAATGTGTCCGCACAACAGAAAATAGGGCTGAAAAAGCCTTAAACATATAAGAACAAAAGCCAATGTCTGAGAGAGAATTGTGGCATCGACACACATAAAAAAAAGTTTTGCATCACCTCGGTTCCGAGAATGCCGGAACCTGTACAGAAAATTGCAATAGACATCAACATAAACATAAATTTCGCCCTTTTTATTGCTCAAGAAAACCACACATTGCATGTTGTACCAGCATACAGTGAGACCTTCAGAGGTGGTGGTCCAGGTTGCTGTACACACAGGTACCTCTAACACCCAGCAGAACGCCTGTATTCGTCGTGGCATACTATCCACAAGTTCTTCAAGGCACTGTAGATCCAGATTGTCCTCAACGGCGATTCGGCGTAGATCCCATAGAGTGGTTGGTGGGTCACGTCGTCCATAAACAGCCCTTTTTAATCTATCTCAGGCATTTTCGATAGGCTTCATGTCTGGAGAACATGCTGACAACGCTAGTCCAGCGATGTGGTTATCCTGAAGGGAGATGTAGATGCAGAAGTCGTTCACAAGATGAGCACGATGGGGGCGCGAATTTTCGTCCACGAAGACGAAGTTCTCGCACTTATGCTTCCGATATGGTTGCACTGTCGGTCGGAGGATGGAATTCGCGTATCGTACAGCCGTTGTGGCGCCTTCCGTGAGCACCAGCGGCGTACGTCGGCCGCACACAATCTCAAAACAGCAGCGAACCTGCTCGCTGGACAGTGTGTCTAAGGCTTCCAGCCTGACCGGGTTGCCTCCAAACACGTGTCCGACGATTGTCTGATTGAAGGCATATGTGACACTCATGTCATGCTAATCCTGAGCGGTCCATTTGGTGTGATGTTGGGCTCATCTGTACCGCGCTGCATGGTGTCGTGGTTCCAAAGATGAACCTCACCATGGACGTCGGAAGTGAAGTTGCGCAACCTACAGCCTATTGTGCACAGTTTGAGTCATAACAAGACGTCCTGTGGCTGCACGGAAACCATTATTGGTGGCGTTGCTGTCAGGGCTCCTCCGAGCCATAATCAGTAAGCAGCGGTCATCCACTGCAGTAGTAGCCCTTGGGCGGCCTGAGCGAGGCATATCATCGACAGTTCCTGTCTCTCTGTATCGCCTCCAAATCCGAACAACATCGCTTTGGTTCACTCCGAGACCCCTGGACACTTCCCTTGTCGAGAGCCCTTTCTGGCTCAAAGTAACAATGGGGACGCCGTCGAACCGCTGTATTGACGGTGTAGGCAAGGGTGAACTACAGACAACACGATCCGTGTACCTCCTTCCTGGTGGAATGACTGGAACTGATCGGCTGTCGGACCCCCTCCGTCCAATAGATGCTGCTCATGCATGGTTGTTCACATATTTGGGCCGGTTTAGTGACATCTCTGAACAGTCAAAGGGACTGTCGCTGTGATACACTATCCACAATTAATGTCTGTCTTCAGGAGTTTTTGGAACTGAGGTGATCCAAAACTTTTTTATGTTTTTATATGAATCTGGAATTATTCGAAAGTCAGGCATATCTTTGAGACCCAGTACTTAATTTAGTGTCCGCAATGGCTTTGGTAACGATCTAATTGATTGAACCTAGCGAAGATTCTGAAGGTGGAGAACTGACGTAATATTATCGTGTAGAGGAACTGGTTATCATAATGAACTCAAGATTTAAATAACACCGTGGCTAGTTATCAAAGTACATGAATATTAATGCAGAAAAACACAGTTATGACTACAAGAATGTTCCTTACTATATGTATTGCTAACTAACTCTCTGAGTTGGCAAACTTACTGGAAGAGGCGGAGTTGCACCTCTGGTCGAATTTAGTGAGACAGGCACAGCAGCCTGTGATGAAGACAGTGAGAGTTTGTCTGAAACCAGCGCCCGAAGATCCTACAGAACTGGGAAAGCGCTGATAAATCAGCCAGTGACAGTTACCTCCTTATTACACCACTGGCCATTAAAAAAGCTACACCAAGAAGAAATGCAGATGATAAACGGGTATTCATTGGACAAATATATTATACTAGAACTGACATGTGATTACATTTTCACGCAATTTGGGTACAGACATCCTCAGAAATCAGTATCCAGAACAACCACCTCTGGCCGTAATAACAGCCTTGATACGCCTGGGCACTGAGTCAAACACAGCTTGGATGCCGTTTCCAGGTTCAGCTGCCCATGCAGCTTCATTACGCTACCACAGTTAATCATGAGTAGTGATTGGCGTATTGTGACGAGCCAGTTGCTCGGCCGCCATTGACCAGACGATTTCAGTTGGTGAGAGATCTGGCGAATGTGCTGGCCAGGGCAGCAGTCGAACATTTTCTGTTTCCAGAAAGGCCCTTATAAGACCTGCAACATGCGGTCGTGAATTATCCTGCTGAAATGTAGGGTTTCGCAGGGGTCGAATGAAGGGTAGAGCCACGGGTCGCCACACACATGAAATGTAACTGTTCAAAGTGCCGTCAATGCGAACAAGAGGTGACCGAGACGTGTAACCAATGGCACCCTATACCATCACGCCGGGTGATACTCCAGTATGGCGATGACGAATACACGCTTCCAAACTGCGTTCACCGCGATATCGCCAAACACGGATGCGACGATCATGATGCTGTAAACAGAACCTGGATTCATCCGAAAAAATGACGTTTTACCATTCGTGCACCTAGGTTCGTCGTTGAGTACACCATCGCAGGCGCTCCTGTCTGTGATGCAGCATCAAGGGTGACCGCAGCCACGGTCTCCGAGCTGATAGTCCATGCTGCTGCAAACGTCGTCGAACCGTTCGTGCAGATGGTTGTTGTCTTGCAAACGTCCCCATGTGTTGACTCAGGGATCGAGACGTGGCTGCACGATCCGTTACAGCCGTGCAGATAAGATGCCTGTCATCTCGACTGCTAGTGATACGAGGCCCTTGGGATCCAGCACGGCATTCCGCATTACCCTCGTGAACCCACCGATTCCATATTCTGCTAACAGTCATTGGATCTCGGCCAACGCTAGCACCAATGTCGCGATACGATAAACCGCAATCGCGATGGGCTACAATCCGACCTTTATCAAAGTCGGAAACGTGATGGTACGCATTTCTCGTCCTTACACAAGGAATCGCAGCGTCGTTTCACCAGGCAACACCGGTCAACTGCTGTTTGTGTATGAGAAATCGGTTGGAAACTTTCCACATGTCAGCACGTTGTAGGTGTCGCCTCCGGCGACAGCCTTGTGTGAATGCTCTGAAAAGCTAATCATTTGCATATCACAGCATCTTCTTCCTGTCGGTTAAATTTCGCGTTTGTAGCACGTCATCTTCGTGGTGTAGCAATTTTAATGGCCAGTAGTGTAGATTACAATACTTCCGGTTTCTCTAATGTCCCAGAGCTGTATGATATGCGTACCATAATCTTCACTGGTCTATGAGCAGAGTAGAGTCACAGTGATTCGGCAACTTGAGACCACAGCCTCCATGTCTGCCGATCGACTCCTGTCCTCTATATTCTAAACACGACACTCGTCGTCCGCGTCTTGTCATAGCTTTTTGCGTCTCTCACAATGGTGCTTGCTGCTGTCTTCCTGCCAACACTATGTGTCCAGCAGTCTTCTAAAAAGTTCCCAGCGCCACCCGGTGTCGAAATTGTTTTGTAGGAAAGATTTTGCGCCCAAAGTGCCAAATCGCCAGCAGGCCTGTGAATCCCAGTTTATTCTCTTCTCTTCTTGAAAGCTTGCTCCAGTGTTTTATATCCACGTGACATCGCAACTAACACGCCAGTTGATGCTCATTCTGCCATCAGCCAGTCTTGTATTATATGTTCCACGAAAACGTGAAAAAGTTTGCTTGTCTACTCTGCTTCTGCACGCATCTGTAAAGTGGGTCAGAGCTGCTTTCAGGCTTTTAGAAACTCCAGGAGATATTTATCTCCCCCAGTATGTCACTTTACAAGCTCCCAGAACATATCGGCCACTGGCAAAGTTCCATTTTCTGGGAGACCTGTTTATCGCGGCCAGCAAGGACTCTGTCCACCCAAGCGACATTCATCCTCTGCATCTACATCTACATCTACATCCATACTCCGCAAGCCACCTGACGGTGTGTGGCGGAGGGTACATTGAGTACCTCTATCGGTTCTCCCTTCTATCTCTTCGCGAGATATACGTAGGAGGGAGCAATATACTGCTTGACTCTTCGGTGAAGGTATGTTCTCGAAACTTTGACAAAAGCCCGTACCGAGCTACTGAGCGTCTCTCCTGCAGAGTCTTCCACTGGAGTTTACCTATCATCTCCGTAACGCTTTCGCGATTACTAAATGATCCTGTAACGAAGCGCGCTGCTCTCCGTTGGATCTTCTCTATCTCTTCTATCAACCCTATCTGGTACGGATCCCACACTGCTGAGCAGTATTCAAGCAGTGGGCGAACAAGCGTACTGTAACCTACTTCCTTTGTTTTCGGATTGCATTTCCTTAGGATTCTTCCAATGAATCTCAGTCTGGCATCTGCTTTACCGACAATCAACATTATATGATCATTCCATTTTAAATCACTCCTAATGCGTACTCCCAGATAATTTATGGTATTAACTGCTTCCAGTTGCTGATCTGCTATTTTGTAGCTAAATGATAAAGGATCTATCTTTCTGTGTATTCGCAGCACATTACACTTGTCTACATTGAGATTCAATTGCCATTCCCTGCATCATGCGACAATTCGCTGCAGATCCTCCTGCAGTTCAGTACAATTTTCCATTGTCACAACCTCTCGATACACCACAGCATCATGTGCAAAAAGCCTCAGTGAACTTCCGATGTCATCCACAAAGTCATTTATGTATATTGTGAATAGCAACGGTCCTATGACACTCCCTTGCGGCACACCTGAAATCACTCTTACTTCGGAAGACTTCTCTCCATTGAGAATGACGTGCTGCGTTCTGTTATCTAGGAACTATTCAATCCAATCACACAATTGGTCTCATAGTCGATATGCTCTTACTTTGTTCATTAAACGACTGTGGGGAACTGTATCGAACGCCTTGCGGATGTCAAGAAACGCGGCATCTATCTGGGAACCCGTGTCTATGGCCCTCTGAGTCTCGTGGACGAATAGCGCGAGCTGGGTTTCACATGGCCGTCTTTTTCGAAACCCATGCTAATTCCTACAGAGTAGATTTCTAGTCTCCAGAAAAGTCATTATACTCGAACACAATACGTGTTCCAAAATTCTACAACTGATCGACGTTAGAGATATAGGTCTATAGTTCTGCACATCTGTTCGACGTCCCTTCTTGAAAACGGGGATGACCTGTGCCCTTTTCCAATCCTTTGGAACGCTACGCTCTTCTAGAGACCTACGGTACACCGCTGCAAGAAGGGGGGCAAGTTCCTTCGCGTACTCTGTGTAAAATCGAACTGGTATCCCATCAGGTCCGGCGGCCTTTCCTCTTTTGAGCGATTTTAATTGTTTCTCTATCCCTCTGTCGTCTATTTCGATATCTACCATTTTGTCATCTGTGCGACAATCTAGAGAAGGAACTATAGTGCAGTCTTCCTCTGTGAAACAACTTTGGAAAAAGACATTTAGTATTTCGGCCTTTAGTCTGTCATCCTCTGTTTCAGTACCATTTTGGTCACAGAGTGTCTGGACATTTTGTTTTGATCCACCTACCGCTTTGACATAAGACCAAAATTTCTTAGGATTTTCTGCCTAGTCAGTACATAAAACTTTACTTTCGAATTCATTGAACGCCTCCTGCATAGCCTTCCTCACACTACATTTCGCTTCGCGTAATTTTTGTTTGTCTGCAAGGCTTTGGCTATGTTTATGTTTGCTGTGAAGTTCCCTTTGCTTCCGCAGCAGTTTTCTAACTCGGTTGTTGTACCACGGTGGCTCTTTTCCATCTCTTACGATCTTGCTTGTCACATACTCATCTAACGCATAATGTACGATGGTTTTGAACTTTGTCCACTGATCCTCAACACTATCTGTACTTGAGACAAAACTTTTGTGTTGAGCCAACAGGTACTCTGAAATCTGCTTTTTGTCACTTTTTCTGAACAGAAAAATCTTCCTATCCTTTTTAATATTTCTATTTACGGCTGAAATCATCGATGCCGTAACCGCTTTATGATCGCTGATTACCTGTTCTGCGTTAACTTTTTCAAATAGTTCGGGTCTGTCACCAGAAGGTCTAATATGTTATCGCCACGAGTAGGTTCTCTGTTTAACTGCTCAAGGTAGTTTTCAGATAAAGCACTTAAAAAAATTTCAGTGGATTCTTTGTCCCTGCCACCCGTTATGAACGTTTGAGTCTCCCAGTCTATATCCGGCAAATTAAAATCTCCACCCAGAACTATAACATGGTGGGGAAATCTACTCGAAATATTTTCCAAATTATCCTACAGGTGCTCAGCCACAACAGCTGCTGAGCCAGGGGGCCTATAAAGACATCCAATTACCATGTCTGAGCCTGCTTTAACCGTGACCTTCACCCAAATCATTTCACATTTCGGATCTCCGTCAATTTCCTTCGATACTATTGCACTTCTTATCGCTATAAACACGCCTCCCCCTTCACTGTCCAGCCTGTCTCTGCGGTATACATTCCAATCTGAGTTTAGGATTTCATTACTGTTTACGTCTGGTTTCAGCCAACTTTCTGTCCCTAGTACTATATGGGCGTTGTGACCGTTTATTAATGAGAGCAGTTCTGGGACCTTTCTATAGACGCTCCTGCAATTTACTATTAGCACATTAATATTGTTATTCCCTGTTGCATTTTGCCTACTCCTACCTTGCCGCGTCTCAGGAGGCGTCTTACCCTTGTAGCCGCTTCCGGCGTGTAGTGCACGCCTGACCTATTCAGGGGGACCCTACATTTCTCCACCCGATAGCGGAGGTCGAGAAATTTGCACCCCAGATCTCCGCAGAATCGTCTGAGCCTCTGGTTTAAGCCTTTCACTCGGCTCCAAACCAGAGGACCGCGATACTACAAATAGTTAGCTCTGATTCCACCCCGCGAGCGAGGCTTTCCGCCTTCACCAATTCCGCCAACCGCCTATACGAACTGAGGATGACCTCTGAACCCAGACGGCAGGAGTCATTGGTGCCGACATGAGCAACAATTTGCAGTCGGGTGCACCCAGTGCTCTCTATCCCCGCCGGTAGGGCCTCCTCCACATCTCGGATGAGACCACCCGGCAAGCAGAGTGAACACTGGCCTTCTTCCCCGACCTTCCCGCTATTTCCCTAAGGGGCTCCATCACCCGCCTAACGTTGGAGCTCCCAATAACTAATAAACCCCTCCCCCCGTGTGCCTGCTCGACCTTGCTGAATGAGCAGCCACATGTCCCCTCACAGGCAGAGCGGGCGATGCCGCACGGCCAGCCTCCACATTGACCTTCCGCCTCGTGCGCCGCGAACGCCGCTGAACCCGCCACTCCCCTTGGGGAGAGGGTGGCCCAACCGCGCCCGGTACCCGCGAAGATGTCTCGACAGCAGGGACAGTGGGTGAAGCATGTAACACCTGGGGCGTACCTTGCGACGCACCAGACTCCCCACTGCCGCTACACTCCAAGGCAGTAGCCTGAAGACGGCTGACCGCGGCCATCAGCTCGCTCAGCTGTTCGCGAACAGTGGCCAGCTCCTCCTGCGTCCGTACACAGCAGTCACACATCCTATCCATCCTAAGGAATCAATTTACTGAAGAGAGTTAATCAACCTTTAATTAGACTGCTAATTCACTGAAGGCGGCTGTTTATTGACTAACCTGTGGTTGCTAGCCACTTCTTGTAGAAAACAATGGAACTGGACTGTATTGAAAACAAACACTAGCACTACTGGCACTATGGCTGACTAAAGGGACACAAAATCTATGGAACACTATTAATAGCCCCCGACAATTAAAGCTTCCTAAAAGCAAATACACACGGAAGAAGAAGTGACAAATAAGAAAAATACAGTTAATACTTAAATTAAGGTAGCTCGCTGCACAGCTGACGTGAAGCAGGCGGCAGTTACGTCTGGGCAGAAGGCAGGCACCCCACCCGCCATTCTTTCCTGTTTCTGCCAAGTGGTGGCGTGCCTCCCGCAGCTTTTTCTGCTGGGCTTCGCAACTTGACGACAGTCTCAAGTTTACAGCACTCCTAATTTCTAAAGTAAGCCCAGAAATCAAGTGAAAGCTCCCAGCACCATCTTAGTTTATAAGAAAATTAAGAAAGGAAGCCAACCCATGAAACCCCATCATTATGCTAATACTTATCCCATCAAGCTAATTCCACTCTCGTCCATTTTCATAATTAAATCAGAAAGTACACGAATCCCTTTCATCCATACATGTATTTTTTCATCATTACTAACTTTACGACAGGAGCGCGTATACAATGTAAATGGCATATTACTATATACATAACTAGGTCTAGATTGAGATTTAGCATCTATTCCACAATGCCAGGTCTTATAAGCGATGACATCTCTGTCGGCGAATAATTCCAATCCAGGTAGAGAGGCGTTGGGTAAACCATCCACTTCCTGTGCTCCCTGTGGGAACGTCAAGACTAAAATTAACTCGAATTCCACGAAAAAAAAATCGGACCATTCAGTATAACACTTTGTGCAGTTACATTTGCGCCAAGTTTATAAAGGACTTAGCCGCTGTGAGGGACGGCGCGGGAGCAAAATAGCGTACGCGCGCTGTAGTCTTACTATCAGCGCGCGTAAACGCTGGCGAGCCGGCCCAAGCGGGTTGCGTCGTGCATGTATGGATGAAAGGGCTTGGTGTACTTTCTGAGAATGTAACTTTAACTCAGGGCCGGCCAAACGCTGCACAGTGTGCAAACGTGCAGAAGTGCTGCACATGTGCGCACGTGTGCGACAGCGACATCTGTTATTAAACATGTGTCCTAAATGCACGGCGGCCTCTCCACTTCCCTGTTTATGTGGTACAAGCAAGAGCGCAACATACTCAGTCTCGTTTACCCCTGGTAACCGTAACCATAACAGAGAAGTACAGAGAAATGGCAGGTACTGTGAAAAAGCAAAGGGCGGGAGATCTATGTTCTCAGTGGTTTAAAAATGACTGGGAACTGCAATTCTTTTTTGTAGCCGTTGGTGAAAACTCACAATGCTTGCTGTGCCGCCGAATAATAGGCGGCCAGCGTAAGTTTCCAATTGAAAGACACTATAATACATATCACAAAGACGAGGGTAGTGTACTCAACAGTGAAGAACGGCAAGCAAAATTAAATGTTCTTAAGAAAATGGATGAGACACATCAACTCGATTATCATTTCTCATGACCAGTGATAAACGTGTTTGGATTTATTCCTTTCATAATTAAAAATTATTGTTTACTAACTGTGCATTATTGCCTCATTCTGCTCCATGTTACATTATTATCAGGAAAGTTGGTCATAAAACCGATTGTTCCAATGTATACTTACGTTTAGGTTCTTTTTTTTTTTAAAAAGTGTGAAGGCCTACGCTCAGCCGAAGTCGATAAAACATAACATTCATCTAATTGTCGGTTATTATGCAGATTTCAGACGGAAATGATGAAAGATATAGCAATAATGGTACTGAAATAACAGGTGATCATCGAGAGGTCTGCGGTTATCATTCTGTTCAGAGGTCAGTGAGACAGAAATTATGTGGGTGTAACTGAGAGCACCAAGAATTAATTGTAGGAAACCTTGCATTAGTTTAATGTTATTTGAAATCATGAATAAGGTTCGTTGGAAGTCGCTAAGTGCTCTCTTTCTTAAATACTAGATCAGAAACATTACGCGTATTTAAGTGCCGTCAGTCAAGCTGCCTTAATAAAAACCCACGGTTGTTAACTGTATTACTTGTCTTACTGGGTTAAACTGTTGACATAAAATTAGACGTCTCATTGAGTAGACTGTGACAGTATTTTAAATGTTTAATACGCTAAATACAGGGTGTTTCAAAAATGACCGGTATATTTGAAACGGCAATACAAACTAAACGAGCAGCGATAGAAATACACCGTTTGTTGCAATATGCTTGGGACAACAGTACATTTTCAGGCAGACAAACTTTCGAAATTACAGTAGTTACAATTGTCAACAACAGATGGCGCTGCGGTCTGGGAAACTCTATAGTACGATATTTTCCACATATCCACCATGCGTAGCAATAATATGGCGTAGTCTCTGAATGAAATTACCCGAAACCTTTGACAACGTGTCTGGCGGAATGGCTTCACATGCAGATGAGATGTACTGCTTCAGCTGTTCAATTGTTTCTGGATTCTGGCGGTACACCTGGTCTTTCAAGTGTCCCCACAGAAAGAAGTCACAGGGGTTCATGTCTGGCGAATAGGGAGGCCAATCCACGCCGCCTCCTGTATGTTTCGGATAGCCCAAAGCAATCACACGATCATCGAAATATTCATTCAGGAAATTAAAGACGTCGGCCGTGCGATGTGGCCGGGCACCATCTTGCATAAACCACGAGGTGTTCGCAGTGTCGTCTAAGGCATTTTGTACCGCCACAAATTCACGAAGAATGTCCAGATAGCGTGATGCAGTAATCGTTTCGGATCTGAAAAATGGGCCAATGATTCCTTTGGAAGAAATGGCGGCCATACCAGTACTTTTTGAGGATGCAGGAACGAGGGGACTGCAACATGGGGCTTTTCGGTTCCCCATATGCGCCAGTTCTGTTTATTGACGAAGCCGTCCAGGTAAAAATAAGCTTCGTCAGTAAACCAAATGCTGCCCACATGCATATCGCCGTCATCAATCCTGTGCACTACATCGTTAGCGAATGTCTCTCGTGCAGCAATGGTAGCGGCGCTGAGGGGTTGCCGCGTTTGAATTTTGTATGGATAGAGGTGTAAACTCTGGCGCATGAGACGATACGTGGACGTTGGCGTCATTTGGACCGCAGCTGCAACACGGCGAACGGAAACCCGAGGCCGCTGTTGGATCACCTGCTGCACTAGCTGCGCGTTGCCGTCTGTGGTTGCCGTACGCGGTCGCCCTACCTTTCCAGCACGTTCATCCGTCACCCCAGTCCGTTGAAATTTTTCAAACAGATCCTTTATTGTATCGCTTTTCGGTCCTTTGGTTACATTAAACCGCCGTTGAAAACTTCGTCTTGTTGCAACAACACTGTGTTCTAGGCGGTGGAATTCCAACACCAGAAAAATCCTCTGTTCTAAGGAATAAACCATGTTGTGCACAGCACACTTGCACGTTGTGAACAGCACACGCTTACAGCAGAAAGACGACGTACAGAATGGCGCACCCACAGACTGCATTGTCTTCTATATCTTTCACATCACTTGCAGCGCCATCTGTTGTTGAAAATTGTAACTACTGTAATTTCGAAAGTTTGTCCACCTGAAAATGTACTGTTGTCCCAAGCATATTGCAACAAACGGTGTATTTCTATCGCTGCTCGTTTAGATTTTATTGCCGTTTCAAATATACTGCTCATTTTTGAAACACCCTGTACCTTCCCATGGTTGGCTTGCAAGCTGTGGAAAGAGCACTAGAATGCGCCGGTACAGAGTATCCCAGCAAGTGGATAAGGCGACATCTGTGCGTAGAAACATGCACTACATGAACGCTGACGGCTGCGGCGTGCACGCTGTGACCCGGAAGTTGCACATGTGCGGGAGCACCGCACGCGTGCAGAATTTCTGGCCGGCCCTGCTTTAACTGGTGACGTAACCTTGTAGTGTAATTATTAATAAAGTCTGTTCTGTAGCGTCAGCCGCCAATCGCTAGACGTACATCTGGTGAACGGGGGCTCAAGGATGCAACAATTTAAAAAAAAAAAAAAAAATCGAGAACATAGTGCCGCGTTGGCCGCTGAGCGCCTGCGAGGCTGCGTGACGCAACCCGCTTGGGCCGTCTCGCCAGCGTTTACGCGCGCTGATTAAAGCTACTTGAAGCGTGGCTGTTTGCTGTATGAGCAGTAGCAGCAAGTAGCCAGAAGCTAACCGGAAAAATTTTTCTGTCGCGCCCAAGCTGCCAGATTCGCGCATGCGCAGAGCAAGCTGAGTTATAGTGGGGGGGGGGGTCCTTCCTCACGTGACCCGTGTTCCGTGTATATGTTTCGTGTCTTCGTTTACAGCTCCCACGTCAAATGAAAACAAAACAGATTTCTGTGGCCGGGAGCCATCAAGTGAATTAATATACATTCTCATAACCATGAAAGACCAAAATAAGTTAGCAGTTTCAATTTTCTGATTTTATATTATTTCCACGTTATTAGCAATCAACCATTAATGTCTTAATGAAGCTATTTCTATCTCTTTTATAGAGAAATTTGCTTTAGTTCATTTTTTTCCACTGAGGCAGTTAGTTTATTTGAAACGAAGTGTTTCATTCCGCACTATTGGCTACTTTCAACCTCGTTCAATTTAAAGTGCAAATTTTCATTTTCTGGGACGAATGACGTTATAACATAATAAAGAACCAAAGATGGGAATACAGTACTAGACCTCCAAGAAAATTGGTATCACGAAAACCACATGAATAGCTGAATATCATGTACTTCAGAGTGCATCTGGACATGGAAATGTGCAATTAGAACGGAATGAAGCATTTTAGTATGGTTCATGAAATTCCGATGCTGCTGGAGTAGTCTCTGATGTCCTTTTATGACACTGTAAGATCTCTTAGTGCTATATACGTACGAACTTACGCAAACACTGACTTGAAGCTGACTAAGTAGGCAAATTTGGTCAGTAGTTTTGAACTAAATATTTTGTTTCAATAATCTAGGCACCCAACTTGCACAGATTTTTCTGTGCCCTAGTGACTGTACCAGTGATACCACACTACCAAATGACAAACGAATCATTTCAAGAAGCTGTCGTTTCGTCACACATCTGTCATTTTGGATGATTTCATCAGTGGTCTCCTTATTCACAACACTCACTGCCGTCGATGGTCTACCGCACCGTGATTTGTCCAGTAGACAGAAATCACCTTCTTTAAACCTCTGCAACCACCGCTGGATACTGCTGCGAACCACTGAGTCCTCCCCAAAAAAACAGGGCGCAATTCCTGTGTGTCGATGTGGCAGAGTCACCGCCGGTATTGAAGAGGAACTCCAACACCGGCCGTTGTCGCAACCTGACATCTACTTCACAGTCCATTATGGCTCTCCTGTAAAGAAAACAAAATACTTTTATATACCAATTTATAGCTAAATGTTCCATGTACGTTCACAAAAATTTCATTCTCCTCCTGCAAAAAATAAAAAAATTAGAGACGACTGTGCAAAACTTTTTGAACGCTCTTTGTACTTCTAAAATTGATACTCAAACATCGAACCTATGTCAAACTTAAATAAATAAACTTTTGGCGACTGATTGGCTATGTTCTTTAGTAATTGAAATTTAAACTAAAAAGGTTCTCCTTGACAACTCTTTCTGTTGCATAGAAGAATTTTTGTTATTGTGATGTGTAAAAAATGGTGGGAAAGAGTTACAAACTCACGTCCTTAAATGTTCTTTTTTTTTCAAAACAATACTTTTAAATTATCTGCATGTACACACATTTACAACATAATTTCTGATGAGTATAAAACGACTCGTTGAACATCATTACAATTTATAATGTAAATGATCCACAGAAAATGAAACTAAATAACATAGTTTCTTCACTTCGATATCAAGGAGGTTTCATGTTGACACCTTATATTTGATTCGACCCAAGAACGTTAGTCACTTAGTTACGTTTTCTATAGATCATCTGAATGATTCTCTTATCGAAATGATGAAGAACAAATCGGTCTACAGTATGTGTATGCGTAATTAGTGTCAACATTAATGGTCATTATTTTTATTTCTACTCATGCAACTAAACGTAATTTTTTTTTATTTTTCTTATTTTATTTTAGTTTTTAACTGGCTAACAGTTTTCAAGTGGAAATACGTCACTGGAATAGACGGAGTTGTTCAGGAGACATAATTTTAAATTAGATTTAAAACTAGCTTCTACCTATCAGACATTTTATGTTATTGGGCAAATGGTCAAAAGTTTTTGTTGCTGCATACTGAACAGTTTTAACAATGAGGAATGAAGGTCTTTTCTCTCTAGTGTTGTCGGTAGGGACATCACTGTTCTCCACAAATTGTGATGGGTTATTGATGAATTTAACTAGCGAGAGTATGTACTGTGACAGCGTACATAAAATGCCTAGCTCCTAGAAGAGGTACCTACATAACGTTCAGGGATGAGCCCTACATATTATTCTTACTGCTCGCTTTTGTGCTCTCTAAGTGTTGAATTAACGAAAAAAATTATTACATAAGACATTAGCTTGTAGAAGTACGGAAATTATGTCAAGAGGTTGATACGTTTCTTTGCAAGATTAACAATTGTACGAAGAGCAAAAATATCTGAACTTAATTGATCGAGAAGCTCAGTAACATGCTTCTCCCAGTTCACGTTATTATCAGTATGAACACCCAAAAATGTCGAGCATTTTAACCTTGTTTACTGACGATTGATCATGTGCTACATCAGTTGTTGATACCACTATTTTTGAACAGAACTGAATGTAGTGCGTTTTTTTTTAAAATTAGGGAGAGGCTATTTGCAGAGCACCATTTAACAATTCTTTGGGAAAATATCATTTATCAACTCTTCTGTCTCTTTCTCTGTTACGGGATTTATTATAAAACTAGTATGGTCTGCAAAAAGTACCAATTTTGCTTGTTGATCAAGTGGAAAGCGGTTTATATAAATAGGGAACAGGAGTGGACCAAAAATTGAGCCCAATGTCTCTCCCTTTGTGACTTTTCTCCCCCCTCCTCCAGTCATGAAAATTTTCTACATTTCCGACATTGTCTGAATTATTCAGAACAAAATATTGCATCGTGTTTGTTAAATATGATTCAAATACTAGCTGCACGTGTAGCGATCTATTCCATAAAACTTAAATTTTTCTAAGAGTATTGAGAGGTGGCATGAGCCCCGTCTCTTATTTCCATTTTACTCTGAGTAATTCGATTTTCCTCTCGAATTGCATGCGGTGAAAAGTTGCTATTCCTTCACTCGCGGACTTCCCACGCAGTATCTCTCGTCACCCGGGTGGTCCGGTGACAGGTGGGTTCTGCTGATCTTGAGAGGGTTAAGCCAATGGGTGTGAGGGAGTTGAGTGGATGCTTTCCAGATGCCGACATTGTCATAAGAGCGGGGGCGACACGCCCACAGGTGCCTGACGGAGCGGCTGGGCTAGAGATTCCGTTACTTTGCAGAAACTTGGTGAAAACACTTTCTGGCGGGTTACCAGCGAGGCGTGGGAATGACTTGTGTTCCCAGCCAGTCTTGGCGGGCAAATTCCCGCGTTTTCTGCAAATTCATAACTGTGATTGGCTTGCTCAGGGGATAGCTCCGTGACGTAACAAAATCGGCGCAGAAATTGGCGCCAAGTATCTCCATTGGTGGAATAGTAGTGCGTCGGCAATAGAGTGGAATTTTCCGCCGGTTTTCGAGTTGCTGATTGGCACGTTTTTACCACGGCCACTGACGTGGGGGCGGGAACGTTCTGTGTTCGGCTTATACGGGTGCTGTTGAGAGAGTCGGCTCTCGCCTTTCGGTCGGAGTAGGTTACAAGACTGAGCTCTCGCTGCTCTGGACACCGTTGGCTGTCTAATATACTTTCATTTAATTGTAACTGTTTGACGAAGTTGCTGAAGTTTCGACTTCAACGTAACTTTCCGAGTACAGTTGGCAATTGAACCTTTTGTGTACAAGTGGCCTACATTGTCCGTCTTGGGCAGTTTTGGCTAAAGTTAACTGTATCGGAGTTACTGTGTGACTTCGCTTGTTAAAATCAATCACTGTACCGTCAGTGACTGTGTGGCGAGCCTTCTTCATCTCCGTCAGAGGCACATTTGTATTGATAGGAAGTCTTTAGTCTGTAACAACCAGACCAGGATAATTTGTTTCGGGCTATAGTCGCGACATTAGCATCACCACGGCGGGACATCGAAGCAACCAGCCATCGCTTCCGGTACGCCAGATCATGTCTTTGCATTTAAGAAGACAGCTTGGTTGGTTCAAATGGTTCAAATGGCTCTGAGCACTATGGGACTTAACTTCTGAGGTCATCAGTCCCCTAGAACTTAGAACTACTTAAACCTAACTAACCTAAGGACATCACACACATCCATGCCCGAGGCAGGATTCGAACCTGCGACCGTAGCGGTCACGCGGTTCCAGACTGTAGCACCTAGAACCGCACGGCCACACCGGCCGGCAGACAGCTTGGTGATGTACGTGCGGCAGATTAGGGAATTTTGCTCTGTGATAATTAGACCTCAGCAGAGCGCGCCTGTTCCCGTCTTTTCTTACGTGGTTCTGTCTTGGGTGTTCATTGTCTGTTCTCACTACTGTACCAGCAATTAATGTTGGGTTGGGTGGGTGTTTCTCCTAAGATTTGAGTTGCAAGGAATTGGCTCCACATACCACTTGGTCATTGTGGTGTCACTGCCAGACACCACACTTGCTAGGTGGTAGCCTTTAAATCGGCCGCGGTCCGTTAGTATACGTCGGACCCGCGTGTCGCCACTATCTACATCTACATCTACATTTATACTCCGCAAGCCACCTAACGGTGTGTGGCGGAGGGCACTTTACGTGCCACTGTCATTACCTCCCTTTCCTGTTCCAGTCGCGTATGGTTCGCGGGAAGAACGACTGCCGGAAAGCCTCTGTGCGCGCTCTAATCTCTCTAATTTTACATTCGTGATCTCCTCTGGAGGTATAAGTAGGGGGAAGCAATATATTCGATACCTCATCCAGAAACGCACCCTCTCGAAACCTGGCGAGCAAGCCACCGCGATGCAGAGCGCCTCTCTTGCAGAGTCTGCCACTTGAGTTTGTTAAACATCTCCGTAACGCTATCATTTTTATCAAATAACCCTGTGACGAAACGCGCCGCTCTTGTTTGGATCTTCTCTATCTCCTCTGTCAAACCGATCTGGTACGGATCCCACACTGATGAGCAATACTCAAGTATAGGTCGAACGAGTGTTTTGTAAGCCACCTCCTTTGTTGATGGACTATCAGTGATTGCAGACCGAGCGCCGCCACACGGTAGGTCTAGTCTAGAGAGACTTCCTAGCAGTCGCCCCAGTTGTACAGCCGACTTTGCTAGCGATGGTTCACTGTCTACATACGCTCTCATTTGCAGAGACGACAGTGTAGCATAGCGTTCAGCTACGTCATTTGCTACGACCTAGCAAGGCGCCATATTCAGTTACTATTGATATTGATATTTTCAATCATGTACCGTCAAGAGCGACGTTCATCATAAATGGATTAAAGGTAACTGTCAACTAGCTACGTCCGCTTTCTGAATTCTAATTCCTTGTCATGTTCCAGACCTCACGTCAGTATAGTCCTTCCCTCCTCACGCCAGCCTGCGTGAGCTAAAACGCGTGCATTTCGGCCTCCAATAGTAACGCGGTGTTGGCTCTTCTGCCAACACTACAGTCATAAACGTGACAAGCTAGTTTACGGACAACGTCACCTTCACAGCATTTATTTCAGTATCCAATTTGACGTATTGTAAATGTTTTGTGTGTTGTGTTTATTATTTTGAGTTTAGTCATAATAAATCAAATTGTTATTTTGGACAGAACTTTCATTCTGTGGATCGGTAAAGCAACCCTTTCATTTCTCACTTCATTAATGAAACTTTCCTTTACCAAATTAATTTATATCAAATTAAATTATTGCAGGTGCCAAACTCTTTTCTACTCCACTTGCAGGGTCGGTTACAGTCAGTTCGCGTTTCTTCTTAATCCATGTGCAACAGCAAAAGTGTGAGTTAGGAAAGGGGGGCCTTAGAGCAGCACTTCCATATGAAGATTCTAGAAGAATTCAGTGTTAAATACACTGCTAGCCCCGGCACCTCGCGGTATCATGATCTACAGAGTGAAACGCCTTAGAATAGTGCCAACCTGCACGTTTTTCGCAGATCAGATCGTGAACGTCAACGGCTGTGTGGCTAGCCATTTGTGATGAGGCCGCCTAGTGTACGGGCAATTGTTTGGAGAAGCCAGCCCGACGCCTACAGAGGGCGACAGCGTAAAAAGACGTCGGGCGCTAACGCGGCGATAAATAACATCTCTATTTGCGGGCCGCCGCTGAAGGGGAGAGGGCCAGGCGTCGATTGCAGCAGGGGAGGCGGTGGGGGCGGTGGGTGCGGGGGCGGCCGGCTTATTGAGCGCTAAGCGGCCGCCGGTAATCGCCGCCTCGCCTCCCCCGCTCCGCAGCGGCAAATGGGATTTGCCGCCTCTTTGTCGTGGCGGCTGGCGCGGTTCACCGCCCCCGGCAGATCCCCGTCTCTGCCGACCGTCCTAAGCGCACAGACCAAGCGTCGCAACCTGACTAACCTGCTACAGGCAGCAGCAGCACACTGTTTATGCACTTCGATCAGCCAGATCATTATGACATCCGACCTGCTATCGACGTAATCCCGTCCGGTCGATAGCGGCGCCATCTGGCGAAGATTGACTGCTAGCCACACACGCGCAGTGTACTCGTACACTACCCGCAATTAAAATTGCTGCACCGCGAAGATGACGTGTTAGGACGCGAAATTTAGCCGACAGGAAGAAGTTGCTGTGATATGCAAATGATAAGCTTTTCAGAGCATTCACACAAGGTTGGCGCCGGTGGCGACACCTACAACGTGCTGACATGAGGAAATTTTCCAACTAATTTCTCATACACAAACAGCAGTTGACCGGTGTTGCCTGATGAAACGTTGTTGTGATGCCTCGTGTAAGGGGGACAAATGCGTACCATCACGTTTCCTACTTTGATAAAGGTCGGATTGTAGCCTGTCGCGATTGCGGTTTATCCTATCGCGACATTGCTGCTCGCGTTGGTCGAGATCCAATAACAGTTAACAGAATATGGAATCGGTGGGCTCAGGAGGGTAATGCGGAACGCCGTGCTGGATCCCAACGGGCTCGTATCACTAGCAGTCGATATGACAGGCATCTTATCCCCATGGCTGTAACGGATTGTGCAGCCACGTCTCGATCCCTGAGTCAACAGATGGGGACGTTTGCAAGACAACCACCATCTGCACAAACAGTTCGACAACGTTTGCAGCAGCATGGTCTATCAGCTCGGAGACCATGGCTGCGGTTACGCTTCACGCTGCATCACAGACAGGAGCGCCTGCCATGGTGTACTCAACGACGAACCTGGGTGCACGAATAGCAAAACGTCATTTTTTTCGGATGAATCCAGGTTCTGTTTACTGCATCATGACGGTCGCATCCGTGTTTGGCGACATCGCGGTGAACGCACATTGGAAGCGCGTATTCGTCATCGCCATACTGGCGTATCATCTGGCGTGGTGGTATTGGGTGCCATTGGTTACACGTCTCGGTCACCTCTTGTTCGCACTGACGGCACTTTGAACAGTGGACGTTACATTTCAGATGTGTTACGACCCGTGGCTCTACCCTTCATTCGATCCCTGAGAAACCCTACATTTCAGCAGGATAATGCACGACGCCATATTGCATGTCCTGTACGGGCCTTTCTGGATACAGAAAATGTTGGACTGCTGCCCTGACCAGCACGTTCTCTAGATTTCTCACCAACTGAAAACGTCTGGTCAATGGTGGCCGAGCAACTGGCTCGTCGCAATACGCCAGTCACTACTCGTGATGAAGTGTGGTATCGTGTTGAAGCTGCATTGGCCACTGTACCTGTACACGCCATCCAAGCTCTGTTTGACTCAATGCCCAGGCGTATCAAGGCCGTTATTACGGCCAGAGGTGGTTGTTCTGGGCACTAATTTCTCAGGATCTATGCACCCAAATGGCGTGAAAATGTAGTCACATGTCAGTTCCAGTATAATATATTTCTCCAAAGAATACCCATCTACCATCTGCATTTCTTCTTGGCGTAGCAATTTTAATGGCCAGTAGTGTAGTATCATTGAGAGTGCTGTCCATGTGGAGAAGCTTATGTCTACAAGATGATGATGATGTTTGGTTTCTGGTCCCCCATCAGCGCGTTATCAGGCCCGTACAAATTCCGAACCTTTTCTCGGTCCAAACTCGCCACATTCATGAATGATGATGAAATGATGAGGATAACACAAACACTCAGTTCAGGCAGGTGAAAATCCCCGACCCCGCCGGGAATCGAACCAGGGATCCCGTGCTCGGAAAGCGAGAACGCCACCGCGAGATCACGAGCTGCGGACTTATGTCTAAGAGTGAGCATGTCTATAGAAAGCGTCACTCGTGCGAAACTCAACTTGATTTTTTCTCGTATGATATTCTGCGAACTATGGATGTAGGGCAATAGGTAGATTCCACATTTCTAGATTTCCGGAAAGCATTTGACTCGGTGTCCTGTTGCAGCCTGTTGACGAAGGAGCATATGGAGTAAGTTCGCAGACATGTTACTTGCCTTAAGTAGTAAAACTCAGTATGTTGTCCTCGACGGCGAATGTTCATCAGAGACAAGTGTATCGTAAGAAGTGCCCCAGGGAAGTGTATTAGAAGCGCTGTTGTTCTCTGTATACATAAGGGATTTGGAGGACAGCGGTTGTTTGCTGATGATGCTGTTGTGTGCGGTAAGGTGTCGAAGTTAAGGGCGGTAGGACGTCAAACGGGTCGACTTGGAGCAGGAGAGGCACCACAGGACATTTCAATTTCCACTGTCTATACTTTTACAAATAAATTCATAAAACTTTGTCAGCATGACCAGGAAGGATTCAGAATTTACACTCAGAGCAGTGGAAATTCTAAAACATAACGAAGTAACTTTTTTTACGTGTGAAATTTCATCATTTTTTTCACTTACTAATGGCAGCATTTGTTGCTATACGTACACATTTCTTCATAAGTAAGAGAGATTCTTCGATGAATTTTGCACAGCATACAAACCGTACTTAAAGGTGTATGAAACTCTAGAATTTTCCAAATCTATTAAAAACTGTGGTAAAAATTCAGGTAATTTACTATAAAATTTGTGTTTTTTTCTAAACATGAAGTTTAAAATAAAACATTTCAGTCGTTTTTTCATAAATTAAATAAATTCTAGAGTTTCATACACCTGTGAGTATGGTATGTATGCTGTGCAAAATTCATCGAAGAATCTCTCTGACTTATGAAGAAAAGTGTACCTATAGCAACAAATGCAGCCATTAGTAAGTGAAAAAATGATGAAATTTCGCACGTGAAAAAAATTTGATTTGTTATGTTTTCGAACTTTCACTGTAATGAATGTGAATCCTGAATCGTTCCTGGTGATGCTGACAAAGTTTTACGAATGTATTTGTAAAAGTATAGACACTGGAAATTAAAATGTCCTGTGATGCCTGTCCTGATCCAAGTCGGCCCGTTTGATGTTCAAAAAATGGTTCTCAGCACTATGGGACTCACCATCTGAGGTCATCAGTCCCCTAGAACTTAGAACTACTTAAACCTAACTAACCTAAGGACATAACACACACCCATGCCCGAGGCTGGATTCGAACCTGCGACCGTAGCGGTGGCGCGGTTCCAGACTGAAGCGCCTAGAACCGCTCGGCCACACCGGCCGGCCCCGTTTGACACCCTACCCCCCTTAAGTGAATGTAGGAAGATACAAGACAAAATTTCTAGCTCGCATGATGAATGTCAGGTAGCTCTAAATGTCTAAAAATGTAACGTTGGGGTACAGAGTTACTAGTGTCCTGCTTGACACAGTCCAGTCTTTCAAATGTCTGGGCGCAACGTCGCAAAGCGATATGAGGTGGAACGAGCATGTGAAAACTGCGGTAGGGAAGGCGAATGGTCGGCATCGGCTTATAGGGAGAATTTTGGGAAAGAGTGGTTCTTGAATACTGCTCGAGAGTTTGGGATCCGTACCAGGTCCAATTGAAGGAATACATCGAAACAATTCAGAGGGGGGCTGTTAGGTTTCAGCAACACGCAATTCTTACGGAGATGCTTCGGGGACTCCAATGAGAAACCCTGGAGAGAAGGCGACGTCCTTTTTCGAGAAACAATTTTGAGAAAATTAAGAGATCCGGCAACTGAAGCTGACTGCCGAACGATTCTACTGCCGTCAATATGCACTACTAGTCATTCAAATTGCTACACCAAGAAGAAATGCAGATGATAAACGGGTATTCATTGGACAGATATATTATACTAGAACTGACATGTGATTACATTTTCACGCAATTTGGGTGCATAGATCCTGAGAAATCAGTACCCAGAACAACTACGTCTGGCCGTAATAACGGCCTTGATACGCCTGGGCATTGAGTCAAACAGAGCTCGGATGGCGTGTACAGGTACAGCTGCCCATTTAGCTTCAACACGATCCCACAGTTCATCAAGAGTAGTGACTGGCGTATTGTGACGAACCAGTTGCTCGGCCACCAATGACCAGACGTTTTCAATTGGTGACAGATCTGGAGAAAGTGCTGGGCAGGGCAGCAGTCGAACATTTTCTGTATCCACAAAGGCCCGTACAGGACCTGCAACATGCGCTCGTGCATTATCCTGCTGAAATGTAGGCTTCCACAGGGATCGAATGAAGGGTAGAGCCATGGGTCGTAACACATCTGAAATGTAACGTCCACTGTTCAAAGTGCCGTCAATGCGAACAAGAGGTGACCGAGACGTGTAACCAATGGCACCCCATACCATCACGCCGGGTGATACGCTAGTATGGGGATGACGAATACACGCTTCCAAAGTGCGTTCACCGCGATGTCGCCAAACACGGATGCGACCATCATGATGCTGTAAACAGAACCTGGATTCATCCGAAGAAATGACGTTTTGCCATTAGTGCACCCAGGTTCGTCGCTGAGTACACCATCGCTGGCGCTCCTGTGATGCAGCGTCAAGGGTAACCGCAGCCATGGTCTCCGAGCTGATAGTCCATGCTGCTGCAAACGTCGTCGAACTGCTCGTGCTGATGGTTGTTGTCTTGCAAACGTCCGCATTTGTTGACTCAGGTATGGAGACGTGGCTGCACGATCCGTTACAGCCATGCAGATAAGATGCCTGTCATCTCGACTGCTAGTGATACGAGGCTGTTGGGATCCAGCACGGCGTTCCGTATTACCCTCCTGAACCCAGCGATTCCATATTCTGCTAACACTCATTGGATCTCTACGCGATAGGCTACAATCCGACCTTTATCAAAGTCGGAAACGTTATGGTACGAATTCTCCTCCTTACACGAGGCATCACAACAACGTTTCACCAGGCAACGCCGGTCAACTGCTGTTTTTGTATGAGAAATCGGTAGGTTCAAATCAAATAGCTCTGATCACTATGGGACTCAACATCTATGGTTATCATTCCCCTAGAACTTAGAACTATTTAAACCTAACTAACCTAAGGACATCACACAACACCTAGTCATCGAAATCGGTAGAAAATGCTCTGAAAAACTAATCATTTGCACATCACAGCATCTTCTTCCCGTCGGTTAAATTTCGCGTCTGTAGCACGTCATCGTCGTGGTGTAGCAATTTTAATGGCCAGTAGTGTACATCGTGCGCAAGGACTACTAAGGTGGGGTTCGAGAGATTACGGCTCATACTGTAGCATGCAGACAGCGCTGTTTCCCTCGCTCTATTTGCGAGTGGGGAAGGAAACGAAATGACAGGTAGCTGTACAGAGTACCCTCCGCCGCGCACCGGTGGAATGCTCGCAAATCTGTTTGAGTTCGACTGAAGGAGATTGTGATGGCCCGGAGACTCGGCACGATCGTTTCGGAAACTGCACGGTCGGGTGTTCGGGTAGTGCTGTGGTGAGTGTCTTCAACAGTTGGCGAAACCAAGGAGAAAGCACGTCCAGACGTCTTGGGGTTGTGCGGCCATCCCTCGTTACAGATATCGGAAGTCGTAGGCTGGGCAGACTGGTAAAACGGGACAGTCGGCGAAATATGCCTGAACAAACATGAGACTTTAATGCTGGGCAGAATACAAGTGCGTGTGAACACACAGTGCACCCAACACGCCTAAAGGTGCACCTACTCAGCCGGCGATCCACGCATGTGCCAGTGTTAACACCGCGACATCGGCCACAACGACTGAAACGAGCACGTCACTATCGGCACTGGACGTTGCCGCAGTAACATTCTGCGTGGTGTCTGTCTGTTCCAAGTCGTGTCTCCCTACCACTTTCGCGCAACGACGCTCTGAGTGTGTTTTTTAGGGAATTGAGTAGTTGGAACCTGGGACCTGTTGCTGGTAAGGAGACGCCAGACCACACATGACATGTAGAGTTCAGTGAGAGTAGCGATGATATAACCAAATACTTAATGATTTCAGCGTCAGCTCCACTGCACTCCGTGTGAAAGAATCTTAATACTAACTAAATTTAGTGGAAGGGGTTAAAGGATTTCCTATTTTTAGTTAGCTGGTAAAATAACGTCGAAAAATCAGTTAAGTTTACCATTGGAATTCTTATTCTACACATAAAACGTTGTTTATAAATTGCACTATTGATAAAAGGAAATATTTTAATACAGGATGATAAAAACCAACAGCATTCAACAAAAATGTGAACGAATATTCCCTGAATGGGTTTCCAAGTTCTATAATGCATCGAAGGATGACCTATGCCATATCACATCTATAATCTAGGTTTAAATTTTCATAAAAGAGAATACTATCAAAAATGGTCTATAGTGACCCTCAATTATCTTAAATTACTTATTTAACTTGTCGTAAATTACAGTGGCTGATGTGGCTTCTCAGTAATTATGTAACAGAAAAATCATCGCGTTTCAGATTTTAACTTCCAGTAGCAAATGTGAATACCACGAAGTTTAATTGACGATCGACACGAATATTACGTAAAAAGGGGATGTAACAGATGATACTTCTGCAGTTCTGAGTGAAGCCTTATGCACTCTTATGCGCCATCGCATGCGTTCATTACCTTGTCGGTGGTTGGGCAGCGTCAGGGGGTGGCGGCCCGGTGGTTAGGCAGCGTCAGGGGGTGGCGGCCCGGTGGTTAGGCAGCGTCAGGGGGTGGCGGGCGGCGCAGCTCCACTCACCTCGCCATCTCGGTGAAAACTCTCTAACTCCTCTTTACTACAATTTACTGAAGTGGGATTAAGAAAAAGGTATATGGCTGTGTTATGAACTGACCAATCAGGGTCTCAGTGTTAACCTTAAGCTCCGCCTATAAAAATTCTGTGTATCCCATGAGAAACGTTATACTTTTCGTGGTGGGGCAATGTTTTTAATGTTTGCTATGCAACGGAGACGCGTATAGTCTCACGCTAAAACTTGCAGCTGGTGTGGCCCTTTTAATGTTATCGTAAGATCTATACTGTTCTTATGGAGGGCTCTATCTTTTAACATGGGCTCGGGGCTGCTCTTGGAGGTCGGCCGGCGATGTGGGTGTCCGTCCCTTATCGTAGGGCCTCCTAGCCTACACGGCTCTAATCTCGGCTTCTGTTCTCGTTTCTCCCCTCGGAACTGCGTCTGTTTCACGGTGGGAAGGTATGACATGCATTTAGGCGTTCTTGTGTTACTCTGTGGTATTCCATTTGCTCACGCGTTGATCGTATTACTTTGGTTAATTTAATGTCAGGATTTATTCGGAGCTATATGACATACTGCCGAATTTGCTAGCATGTCAGGGTTTTCATGGAAGTTGTTGGATTTGCCTGACACCTTACACTCAGCCGGCGATCCACGCATGTGCCAGTATTAACACCGCGACATCGGCCACTACGACTGAAACGAGCAAGTCACTATCGGCACTGGACGTTGGCGCAGTGGCAGAACTCTGCCGTCTTCATCATACCGATGGGAGGGCGCCAACCCGTCGTCTTGCATGGGAACAGCTCCTTGACACCTGTACTGAGGGACGGGGACAAACTTGCAGTGGGCCCTTCATGCTGTGGGGAAATTTCACGTGGGCAGCGATAGGTCCAGTGGGGTTCGTACAAGGAACTGTAATGCCCGAGGAGTATCATACAATGGTTGCAGACCACGAACATCCCTTCACGAAGTTTTCGACGGCAGTGGCATTTTCAGCAAGATAACGCGCCGTGTCACAAGGCCAGGAGTGTGATGGAGTGGTTCGAGGAGCACAGTGGCGAGTTCCGATTGATGTGCTCGCCACGCAGCAGATCTAATATATGCAGGGCCGGCCCTGTGGCCGAGCGGTTCTAGGCGCTTCAGTCCGGAACCGCGCTGTTGCTGCGGTCGCTGGTTCGAATCCTGCCTCAGGCAGGGGTGTGTGATGTCCCGAGATTATTTAGGTTTAAGTAGTTATAAGTCTAGGGGACTCATAGCCTCAGATGTTAAGTCCCATAGTGCTTAGAGCCATTTGAACCATTTCAACATATGTGGGATGTGATGGAACTTGGCGTCAGAGTTCATTGCCCCCTCACCGGAAGGTGGAACTAGGTGTTTTGTGTGTGCAGATGTGGTACCTCTTTCCAGCGACCTACCAAGGCCTCATTATTTCCATGCCACAAAGCGTCGCCGATGTTATCCGAGCCAAAGGCGCACATACCAGCATTGAGGTAAGTGGTCTTAATGTTCTGGCCGATCAGTGTATACACGTATCTCTCGAAACACTGTCTGGAAATCTGGTAGAAAATCCAAAGAGATTCTGGTCATACGTAATGTACTGCAGCGGCAAGAAGCAAACAATACCTTCAAAAATGGTTCAAATGGCTCTGAGCACTATGGGACTCAACTGCTGTGGTCATAAGTCCCCTAGAACTAAGAACTACTTAAACCTAACTAACCTAAGGACAGCACACAACACCCAGCCATCACGAGGCAGAGAAAATCCCTGACCCCGCCGGGAATCGAACCCGGGAACCCGGGCGTGGGAAGCGAGAACGCTACCGCACGACCACGAGATGCGGGCTAACAATACCTTCACTGCGCGATAGTGATGGTAACGTAAGCGTTCATAGTGTCACTAATGCTACGGTCACAGTAGTAGCGATGTCGGTGAAATGCCTCGACTACCGACATCCTAATCAGTACGCCACGCAGTGAGCGGTCACAATATAGCCGATCTCATCGACCGAACGTAGAGGCATCTGACAGCAATCGGTGAAACTCATTCTTTTCTTCCGTCAAATCGATCGATGTTCTCGCACACGAAGTATGGAATGTTAGAAACTGTTTAGTCCAAGGGAGAGCGCGTGTGTAGCACCTGAGCGTCAAAATATCTTAATCCGAATATACGATGGTTGGAACTTAAATAGTGGCAACTACGTATTCACAACCGATACAAAAGAGTTACATGTTTACACCTATTACTGTCCTCCTAAGTCAGGCTGTTCCAGCTCGTCGGCTCCGTTGTGAGCCGCGGAGCGCTCCCTGCTCCAGGGAGCCGTGTCGCTCGCTGTGACCATTCCAGTGGGCCCGCACGCCGGCAGGTGGCACGGCAGGCTGAGGCAGGCGGCAGGGCAAGCGTTTTGATGTGCCAGTTGCGTCTTACAAGATCGACAACCTCATACTTTTAGCTCCTAAGACGTGGTGACATGCTACACCAGGAAATACGATGTTCAGGAAATAAATAAGAAACAACTGTTTTATAAGAAATTGCATACTAAATTTATTGGGCCTCTGTAGCTTGACTTTTCTTTTCATTACAAGATCGAAAATATCAGGCATCAAAGTGTTCACAGCGGTAATGCGGAGGATGGCCTTCATTGTTGCATCCTGAAGAAACGATCGTTCCTTACTTTTTACTCTTTTCATTGCTGAGAAAAGCTGCTCACAACATGCCCATGATCTGAGCAGCATTGTTGTGAAGCTTGGGAAATGTTTTTTGCTGTAATGAACGATACCATCATGACAAATCCAACGTGTTGTAGCACCTGTCTTTGAACAAAGTTGAATTTTGCTAATCAATAATCTCCAAATGAAGGATGATGACAAGTCATCGGGGGAAACTGAAAAAGGAATGCTGAACACCTTAAGTTCCATTTCAAAACTAGTGAGGTCTCGGAATCGTGTTTCAAACGACGTGATGAGCTGCTTTAACTTTGCTTGGTAATCGCCGAAAGTAGTACCTTCAGGTAGTTTTAAAGAAGCAAGACGATTGAAGAACGTTAAATGTCCATTATTCATATGCCTCTCAAATAAACGTAACTTTTGCATGAACGCTTTGATCTGGTCGTGCATGTCAACTATTAGCTGCCCTTTGCCCTGCAATGACAGATTTACATTATTTAGATGCATAGTTACGTCAGCTAGGAACACCAGCTCTGATATCCATTTTATATCTTTCAGAAAACGCATTTCTTCCCCTTTCATTTCGAGAAAAAGGGTTATTTCCTCACGAATGGCAAAGAAAACATCAAGAAATTTTCCCCGACTCAGCCAACGAACTGTACTGTGGTAAGGTATATCCCCATACTCCGCTTCCATATCTTTCAGGAATCCTTTGAATTGGCGATGATTCATACCGTGACGCCGCACAAAATTCACACACTTCACGACATCTTTCATTACGCCACCTAGCTCTATTGTTTCAGCGCACAGTGCCTCTTGGTGAATAAAACAATGAAGAGTCAAAATGTGTTTCCCGAATTCGTCCCTGAGTTTATTTTTCAAACGAGAAGCATAACCTTGGTGACACCCGATCGTTTATGGTGCACCGTCTGTCGCTACAGAATGGAGCTTATCCCACGGCAAATTCATATTGTCCACTGATCCACAAACAGCTTCAAAAATGTCACGTCCTGTTGCGGTGTAATCGAGTGGTACCACATCCAAGAGTTCTTCAGTTACTTGCAGCTCCACGCACAAAAACTGCAAGCTGAGCACAGTCCGGTATGTCGGTGCTTTCGTCAAGCACTAGCGAAAATGCAACAAAGCTCTCCGCCTTTTTCCTGAGCTGTGTCTCTAAATCCGCTGCCATGTCTAGGATTCGACGAGACATTGTTTGCTTCGACAGGCAAACCCCTTCAATTGCCTGCACCTCCCTTGGAAACAAACATTCTGCAACGGCTACCATGCACGATTTTGCGACTGGTCCCACCGAAAACGGCTTGCCACTCGTCGCATTGATGTGAGCCACCCTGCAGCTTGCTCGAATTGCAGACTCAGTAGTGTTTTCTCCGCTCTCATTCACCTGAAAATTATAAACGCATTACAGATCACGAACTATGTTGCATGTTTTGATACCCTCCGTATTACGAAACCGTTTTTAAACTTAACGTCTCCTGGTATGTCGTTCTTAAGCCTGGCCACCAGTTCTCTGCGTGCAACGCCTTCTACCTGATCGTAGTGCGCTGCGTGAAGACGTGTATAATGTCGTTGTATATTGTACCTCTTCGCAGAATTAATTACTTTATGACATACAAGACACTGCGGACGACCATCCCTCTCAATGAATAGAAAGGTATCCTCCAATAGGGCTCCCGCGGCTAGTCATAGCTGTCATTGAACACGGATTATTGCGTCAGTTGCGGCTGCATGCGGCCAGGGGGCAGTGAGTTCGCTTTCCCCCTCCACGCGGGCTCCGAGCTGCCGCAGTGAGCGCTCCGGAGCGCTCCGGCTCCCTGGAGCTCGGTTGGAACAGCCTGTCCTAAGTAGTCACCAGCGTTGTGTAGAACCGGTTGCCAGCGGTGTGGAAGGCGTAGTGTGCCGTTAGCAGAGCTTGTTCTGCTGATAATGGAGCGGTCTACTGCATGTCAAATGTCTGGAACACTTCTGAAGCGAATGCCACGAAGTGGGATCCTTCATCTTCGGAATTAAATCAAAGTCACAAGGAGTTAACTCCGGGGAGTGTGGTGTATGGTACAGCACTTCCCAATCCCATCGACCGAACAGAACAGCTACAGCTTGCGCTGTATGCGCCCGCGCATTGTCATGCAAAATAATGGGTGGGTTGCGCAGGAAGTGTCGCCGCTTCTTTCGCAAAGCTGGTCGCAGGTGTTGCTCCAAAAGCGAACAGTAATACTGTGCATTGACGGTCTGCCGTGGAGGAACGTAATGCGTCAGGATAACACCATCACAGTCGTACACGAGAATCACCATAACTTTAAGCCGCTCCACTCGCACCATCAACAGAACAGACTGTGCTAACCTTATGCTACGCCTTCCACATGGTTGGCAACGGGTTCTAGACAAAGCTGGAGACTACTTTGAAGGACAGTAACAGGTGAAAACATGTAACTCTTTTGTATCGGTTGTGAATAAAGAGTTCCACTATTCAAGTTCCAACCCTGTTCGGATTCTGTGGACTGAAGTCGCAGGCTAATGGTAAACCACAAGAAAACAAAATCCTTATCAGAAATTTTAGGCGAAAATTATAACCTCCAAAAGTAATTTGTTAATGTGAGAAGGGTGGTGTGTCTTACTCTTATAATTACTGTAGTGGTAGATTCACATTAGCTGTCTACAAATTATTGTAACTGTTTGCTGGCGTTTCTATGCCTGTAAGGTGGTGACTGTGTTGTATGAAGTGGCTCACAAATATGGTGTGCAGTATGTATTTTGACCTTTCACTGCTTTAGGTATTCGTAGTATCTCGTGCCAAACTTTATGCTTGTCTTTCACACGTGTACTGAAATACAGTCATTCAAGATTAATTAACGTATGTATGCACAACTTTAAATAAATACAGAGAAACAGAGTGTTCGTAATGTTGCTTTTCAATGTCGTCACGAATCATGTCGAATATGTAACGAAACATTTCTCCCGCCACATCATGTATTCGTAGAACCTGTGTGGTTATTCATATGACTGATGATGGAGTGTACAGTAGGCATACTCGCTGTGTTCTTTTCGAGACGGGTGTAGCTCATCGGTGTGCATTTTGCATCGTTTTTATAAGAAAAAAGTAATGCTGCACTTGGCTCCGAAATTGCTTCACCGAAGAAGATGAAACAGATATTCCAGAATTTGAGCTAAAGAACAATTACTGAAAGGAATAACATATCGGCATAAAGAATCAACTTAAATCACTTAATAAAGGCGAGCCTTCTGGTCCAGGTTATATATTAATTCGGTTCGTTTCAGAGTATGCTGATACCATAGCTCTATAAATCAAGTGTAACCGCTTGCTCGACAAAAGATCCATACGTGAAGACAGGAAAGTTGTCAAAGTTAGCCGGCCAGAGTGGCCGAGCGGTTCTAGGCGCTACAGTCTGGAACCGCGTGACCGCTACGGTCGCAGGCTCGAATCCTGCCTCAGGCATGGTTGTGTGTGATGTCCTTAGGTTAGTTACGTGTAAGTAGCTCTAAGTTCTAGGCGACTGATGACCTCAGCCTTTAAATCCCGTTGTATTGTACTGTATGTTAACCGCGGGCCTATAAACGACGCAGAGGCTCCGTCCCCGCCGCAACCGCAGTGGTCCGCAACCCCACGACGACTACCGCAGTCCACTTCACCCCTCCGCCGCCCCACACCGAACCCAGGGTTATTGTGCGGTTCGCCCCCCGGTGGACCCCCCATGGAACGTCTCACACCAGACGAGTGTAACCCCTATGTTTCAGTGGTAGAGTAATGGTGGAGTACGCGTAGGTGGAGAACTAGTTTGCGCAGCAATCGCCGACATAATGTAACTGATGCGGAATAAGGGAAACCAGCCCGCATTCGCCGAAGCAGATGGAAAACCGCCTAAAAACCATCCACAGACTGGCCGGTTCACCGGACCTCGACACAAATACGCCGGGGGGATTCATGCCGGGGACCAGGCGCTCCTTCCCGCCCGGAAAGCCGTGCGTTAGACCGCACGGCCAACCGGGCGGGCTACGTCCCATAGTGCTGAGAGCCATTTGTCAAAGTCAATCCCAAACCCATGAAATGAGACAGGAGTATTCCGATGAATTACAGAGCAATATCACTGAAACGCAGCTCGCGCTATTCGTCCACGAGACTCAGAGGGCCATAGACATGGGTTCCCAGGCAATGCCGAGTTTCTTGACTTCCGCAAGGCGTTCGATACAGTTCCCCCACAGTCGTTTAATGAACAAAGTAAGAGCATGTGGACTATCAGACCAATTGTGTGATTGGATTGAAGAGTTCCTAGGTAACAGAACGCAGCACGTCATTCTCAATGGAGAGAAGTCTTCCGAAGTGAGAGTGATTTCAGGTGTACCGCAGGGGAGTGTCGTAGGACCGTTGCTATTCACAACGTACATAAATGACCTTGTGGATGACACATGAAGTTTACTGAGGCTTTTTGCGGATGATGCTGTGGTATATCGAGAGGTTGTAACAATCGAAAATTGTACTGAAATGCAGGAGGATCTGCAGCGAATTGACGCATGGTGCAGAGAATGGCAATTGAATCTCAATATAGACAAGTGTAGTGTGCTCCGAATACATAGAAAGAAAGATCCCTTATCATTTAGCTACAATATAGCAGGTCAGCAACTGGAAGCAGTTAATTCCATAAATTATCTGGGAGTACGCATTAGGAGTGATTTAAAATGGAATGATCATATAATGTTGATCGTCGGTAAAGCAGATGCCAGACTGATATTCGTTGGAAGAATCCTAAGGAAATGCAATCCGAAAACAAAGGAAGTAGGTTACAGTACGCTTGTTCGCCCATGCTTGAATACTGCTCAGCAGTGTGGGATCCGTGCCAGATAGGGATGATAGAAGAGATAGAGAAGATCCAAAGGAGAGCAGCGCGCTTCGTTACAGGATCATTTAGTAATCGCGAAAGCGTTACGGAGATGATAGATAAACTCCAGTGGAAGACTCTGCAGGAGAGACGCTCAGTAGCTCGGTACGGGCTTTTGTTGAAGTTTCGAGGACATACCTTCACCGAGGAGTCAAGCAGTATATTGCTCCCTCCTACGTATATCTCGCGAAGAGACCATGAGGATGAAATCAGAGAGATTAGAGCCCACACAGAGGCATACCGACAATCCTTCTTTCCACGAACAGTACGAGACTGGAATAGAAGGGAGAACCGATAGAGGTACTCAAGGTACCCTCCACCACACACCGTCAGGTGGCTTTCGGAGTATGGATGTAGATGTAGATGTAGACATCTATTTGTGCAGGATTTTGGAAGGTACCCTGTCTTCGGACATTATGAGTAACCTCGAACAAAACGGTCTATTGACACATTCTTAGCACGGGTATGGAAAATATCGTTCTTATGAAGCGCAACTAGCTCTTTATTCGCGGGAAATATTGAGTGGAATCGACAGGGAACCTCAAACTAATTGCATATTTCTGGATTTTCAGAACTCTTTTGATGCTTTTCCTCACAAGCACCTTTGAAATCAAACCGCGTGACTGTGGAGAATAGTAAAATTTGGCGACTAGATTCTTGATTTCTTGTCAGAAAGGGTACAGTTCGTAGTATCTGACGGAAAGTCGTCGAATAAGACAAATAGTAATATCTGACGTCCCCGAGGATGTGTTATAGGCCCTGTGCTATTCCTAATTTGTACAAACGCTTTAGGAGACAATCTCAGATGCCAAATTAGATTTATTTATTTACTTTTTTTGCAGGTGATGCTGTCATTTACATTCTAGTAATCAGAATATCAAAACCAACTGCCAAACGACTTACACACGATGTCTATATGGTGTGAAAAAAGGTAGTTAACTCTAAATAATGAAAAGCGTGAGCTCACTTTCATGAGTACAAATGTAAAGGCTGTCTATTTAACTAAATGCCTAGGAAATACCATTACCGACATCTTACATTGGAACGATCATGTAGAAAATATTGTGGAGAAGGCAAACAAAGGACTGTTTTTTACCTGCACAACACTTAGAAGCTGAAACAATTCTACTGAAATGACTGCCTACACTACGCTTGTCCATCCCCTGCTTGATTCTGGCTGTGCGGTTGGAGACCCTTACCGGATAGGACTCACAGGGCATCAAAAAAGCTTTTGTATTATCGCGCATAGATCGAATAATGTCTCTAAAAAGTGTTGGTATTAATGAGAAAATATTTTAGTGATTGTTGACTACTACTTTTGGTTATTATTTAGCTTTTTAGATGTGGCGTAATTGAAGTTGACTAACAGGAGCTACCGTTGATGTATTTTCGTTGAGTTCGAGCCAATATACGTAACGTGTCGTTTACTAACTTGCAACAGTATTATTTCACTGAGTCTTGTAGTGACGTATTGCAAATAATAATACCTAGCTATCATAAGAGCATGACTTTGCAATCAATGGATACATCTGTGGGTAGTCCTAACACACTACGACGTAAACAGACATTATAGCACAAAATTTCAAGCGAAATGTCGCACTGAAATTAAAAAGCAAACAGTGTGGTTTAACCTCCGTTCTCATTTAGTTGGTCTCATACCATTTAACTGAGAAAATAATTGTAATGGCTCTTCAATGTAGGAAAAGATAGGAAAGAGCACAGGTCATACCAATATTCAAGAAAGGTAGTAGGAGTAATCCACTTAATTACAGGCCCATATCGTTAACGTCGATATGCAGTAGGGTTTTGGAACATATATTGTGTTCGGACATTATGAATTACCTCGAAGAAATCGGTCTATTGACACACAGTCAACATTGGTTTAGGAAACATCGTTCCTGTGAACACAACTAGCTCTTTATTCACATGAAGTGTTTAGTGCTATTGACAAGGGATTTCAGATCGATTCTGTATTTCTGGATTTCCGGAAGGCTTTTGACATTGTACCACACAAGCGGCTCGTAGTGAAATTGCGTGCTTACGGAATATCGTCTCAGTTATGTGACTCCATTTGTGACTTCCTGTCAGAGTGGTCACAGTTCGTAGTAATTAACGGAAAGTCATCGAGTAAAACAGAAGTCTTTTCTGGCGTTCCCCAAGGTAGTGTTATAGGCCCTTTGCTGTTCCTTATCTATATAAACGATTTGGGAGACAATCTGAGCAGCCGTCTTCGGTTGTTTGCAGATGACACTGTCGTTTATCGACTAATAAAGTCATCAGAAGATCAAAGAGACTGCAAAACGATTTCGAAAAAATATCTGAATGGTGTTAAAGGTGGCAGTTGACCCTAAATAACGAAATGTGGAAGGCCATCCACATGATTGCTAAAAGCAACTCGTTAAACTTCGGTTACACGATAAATCAGTCTAATCTAAAAGCCGTGAATTCAACTAAATACCTAGGTATTACAATTACGAACAACTTAAATTGGAAGGAACACAAAGAAAACGTTGTGGGGAAGGCTTACCAAAGACTGCGTCTTATTGGCAGGAAACTTGAAAATGTAACAGACCTACACTTCGCTTGTCCGTCCTCTTTTAGAGTTCTGCTGCGCGTTGTGGGATTCTTACCAGGTAGGACTGACGCAGTACATCGAAAACGTTCAAAGAAACGCAGCACGTTTCGTATTATCGCGAAATATGGGAGAGAGTGTCACAGAAATGATACAGAATTTTGGCTGGACATCATTAAAAGAAAGGCGTTTTTCGTGGCGACGGAATCTTCTCAGGAAATTCCAATCACCAGCTTTCTCCTCCGCATGCGAAAATATTTTGTTGACACCGACCTACGTAGGGAGGAACGATCACCACCATAAAATAAGGGAAATCAAAGATCGTACGGAAATATATAAGCTTTCATTCTTCCCGCGCGCTTTACGAGATGGGAATAATAGAGAAATGTGAAGGTGGTTCGATGAATCCTCTGCCAGGCACTTAAATGTGATTTGCAGAGTATCCATGTAGACGTAGATGTAGATGTAGGCAGGCCGAAGTGGCCGAGCGGTACTAGGCGCTACAGTCTGGAACCGCGCAACCGCTACGGTCGCAGGTTCGAACCCTGTCTCGGGCATGGCTGTGTGTGATGTCCTTAGGTTAGTTAGGTTAGGTAGTTCTAAGTTCTAGGGGACTGATGACCTCAGCAGTTGAGTCCCATAGTGCTCAGAGCCATTTTTTTGTAGATGTAGATGTAGATACTTTATAAGTTACAGACAGTCACAGTTAAAAGCATTCCGGGCCGAGCTGTCGTAATGGGCGGTCATATGTGCATGATGTGTGCTTGCTTGTACGTATGAATTGTGTGTGCTTCTTTTTTGCTACTGGAGGCTGTGGCTGAAAGTTTTGTGCAAGTGTCTTTTAATGGTGCCTGTCTGCAACTTAACGCGTCTCCTTGTAACTGTTATTATAATAAAACTTTTTGGACACTTAGTAAAATTATTCTGCTTTGTATGGAGTACACTGAATGATGGCGGGCGCATACAAATATTTATCTCTAATGCAGCAACGGTGGAACGCGATATATCCTGTCTCTCATGAAAAAAACAAAAATATGTTAGCTACAGGCTCTGCAGTGTGAAATGCACATGAAATTCTTTTGGCTGATAAATGAAAACATGTAACAAAAATCAAACTTCTTATAAAAGATATGACCTGTACAGGGAGGCCGTACTGATTGTGGTGAATTACTAACACTGTTTTTTTCTGTTTTTAGCCAAATTATATTGCATGTTAAGTTGGTCTTTTCAAAAACATCTGACAATTGAAGTTACATTAGTCAGAGAAATACAACATAATTACTAACTGATTCACGAACGATGAGATTTATACAGCAAGTATTATCTAACCTCACTAAATCAGCATAAATGCACATCATCAAACTACATATAGCTCTGTTAACAAATCTTAGAAACATAGCAAAAGTGAAATAAGTAACTAGGCTTTTTATCAATCAGTTTACATACATTCTCGGGTTACTCAACAATTACAAATTATCAGCCAATTCAATTGTAGTAACGCGGAGCCAAAACGAAAATCATAATTATTTTGAGAGTCACCCACATGCCTTTCTCATACTGTGGCATCAAGCAGTCAGGCTTGCAAGATGAGTGGTCTGCCAAGCGAGTGGATTTATTCTTATTTATCGAGCAACATAAATGACTGATTATGAGCTCTAGTACTCACAATTAAGCTACAAATTATTCTCCTGTTTGAATATTACGCAACAGAAACGGATAACGCACATCTGACTATTGGAAATTTACACACGCTCTGGCAATACCACATTATCTTTCTTACCCAACGGCTTTGACCAACACGTGGCCATCGCAATGAATATGAATGGCGCACACATTATAAATTCTGGATATCATGACTACACACAATATTTGAAGAACAAGGCCACCAGTCTTTTTATTTTCACTATCTTTTTTATCCCCCCCCCCCCCCCCCCCATGAACCATGGACCTTGCCGTTGGTGGGGAGGCTTGCGTGCCTCAACGATACAGATAGCCTACCGTAGGTGCAACCACAGCGGAGGGGTATCTGTTGAGAGGCCAGACAAACGTGTGGTTCCTGAAGAGGGGCAGCAACCTTTTCAGTAGTTGCAGGGGCAACAGTCTGGATGATTGACTGACCTGGCCTTGTAACACTAACCAAAACGGCCTTGCTGTTGTGGTACTGCGAACGGCTGAAAGCAAGGGGAAACTACAGCCGTAATTTTTCCCGAGGGCATGCAGCTTTACTGTATGATTAAATGATGATAGCTCCGTCTTGGGTAAAATATTCCGGAGGTAAAATAGTCCCCCATTCGGATCTCCGGGCGGGGACTACTCAAGAGGACGTTGTTATCAGGAGAGAGAAAACTGGCGTTCTACGGATCGGAGCGTGGAATGTCAGATCCCTTAATCGGGCAGGTAGGTTAGAAAATTTAAAAAGAGAAATGGATAGGTTAAAGTTAGATATAATGGGAATTAGTGAAATTCGGTGGCAGGAGGAACAAGACTTTTGGTCAGGTGAATACAGGGTTATAAATACAAAATCAAATAGGGGTAATGCAGGAGTAGGTTTAATAATGAATAAAAAAATAGGAGTATGGGTAAGCTACTACAAACAGAATAGTGAACGCATTGTTGTGGCCAAGATAGACACGAAGCCCACGCCTACACTACGAAGAAATTGATGAAATGTATGATGAGATAAAAGAAATTATTCAGGTAGTGAAGGGAGACGAAAATTTAATAGTCATGGGTGACTGGAATTCGACGGTAGGAAAAGGAAGAGAAGGAAACGTAGTAGGTGAATATCGATTGGGGTTAAGAAATGAAAGAGGAAGCCCCCTGGTAGAATTTTCCGCAGAGCATAACTTAATCATAGCTAACACTTGGTTTAAGAATCATGAAAGAAGGTTGTATACATGGAAGGACCCTGGAGATACTAAAAGGTATCAGATAGATTATATAATGGTAAGGGAGAGATTTAGGAACCAGGTTTTAAATTGTAAGACATTTCCAGGGGCAGATGTGGACTCTGACCACAATCTATTGGTTATGAACTGTAGATTAAAACTGAAGAAACTGCCAAAAGGTGGGAATTTAAGGAGATGGGACCTGGATAAACTGAAGGAACCAGAGGTTGTAGAGAGGTTCAGGGAGAGCATAAGGTAACAATTGACAGGAATGGGGGAAAGAAAAACAGTAGAAGAAGAATGGGTGGCTTTGAGGGATGATATAGTGAAGGCAGCAGAGGATGAAGTAGGTAAAAAGACGAAGGCTAGTAGAAACCCTTGGGTAACAGAAGAAATATTTGATTGATGAAAGGAGAAAATATAAAAATGCGGTAAATGAAGCAGGCAAAAAATACAAACGTCTCGAAAATGAGATCGACAGGTAGTGCAAAATGGCTAATCAGGGATAGCTAGAGGACAAATGTAAGGATGTAGAGGCTTATCTCACTAGGGATAATATAGATACTGCCTACAGGAAAATTAATGAGACCTTTGGAGAAAGGAGAACCACTTGCATGAATATCAAGAGTTTTGATGGAAACGCAGTTCTAAGCAACGAAGGGAAAGCAGGAATGTGGAAGGAGTATATAGAGGCTCTATACAAGGGCAATGTACGTAAGGACAATATTATGGAAATGGAAGAGGATGTAGATGAAGATGAAATGGGAGATATGATACTGCGTGAAGAGTTTGACAGAGCACTGAAAGACCTGAGTCGAAAAAAGGCCCCGGGAGTAGACAATATTCCATTAGAACTACTGACAGCCTTGGGAGAGCCAGTCCTGACAAAACTCTATCATCTGGTGAGCAAGATGTATGAGACAGGAGAAATACCCTCAGACTTCAAGAAGAATATAATAATTCCAATCCCAAAGAAAGCAGGTGTAGACAGATGTTTAAAATTACCGAACTATCAGTTTAATAAGTCACAGCTGCAAAATACTAACACGAATTCTTTACAAACGAATGGAAAAACTGGTAGAAGCCGACCTCGAGGAAGATCAGTTTGGATTCCGTAGAAATATTGGAACACTTGAGGCAATACTGACCCTTCGACTTATCTTAGAAGCTAGATTAAGGAAAGGCAAACCTATGTTTCTAGCATTTGTAGACTTAGAGAAAGCTTTTGACAATGTTGAATGGAATACTCTCTTTCAAATTCTGAAGATGGCAGGGGTAAAATACAGAGAGCGAAAGGCTATTTACAATTTGTACAGAAACCAGATGGCAGTTATAAGAGTCGAGAGGTATGAAAGGGAAGCAGTGGTTGGGAAGGGAGTGAGACAGGGTTGTAGCCTCTCCCTAATGTTATTCAATTTGTATATTGAGCAAGCAATAAAGGAAACAAAAGAAAAGTTCGGAATAGGTATAAAATCCGTGTAGAAGAAATAAAAACTTTGAGGTTCGGTGATGACATAGCAAATCTGTCAAAGACAGCAAAGGACTTGGAAGAGCAGTTGAACGGAATGGACAGTGTCTTGAAAGCAGGGTATAAGGTGAACATCAACAAAAGCAAAACGAGGATAATGGAATGTAGTCGAATTAAGTCAGGTGATGCTGAGGGAATTAGATTAGGAAATGAGACACTTAAAGTATTAAATGAGTTTTGCTATTTGGGGAGCAAAATAACTGATGATGGTCGAAGTAGAGATGATATAAAATGTAGACTGGCAATGGCAACGAAAGCGTTTCTGAACAAGAAAAATTTGTCAACATCGCTTATAGATTTAAATGTCAGGAAGTCGTTTCTGAAAGTGTTTGTATGGAGTGCAGCCATGTATGGAAGTGAAACGTGGACGATATATAGTGTAGACAAGAAAATAGAAGCTTTCGAGATGTGGTTCTACAGAAGAATGCTGAAGATTAGATGGGTAGATCACATAACTAATGAGGAGGTGTTGAATAGAATTGGGGAGAAGAGGAGTTTGTGGCACAACTTGACTAGAAAAAGGGATCGGTTGGTAGGACATGTTCTGAGACATCGAGGGATCAGCAATTTAGTATTGGAGGGCAGCGTGGAGAGTAAAAATCGTAGAGGGAGACCAAGAGATGAGTACACTCAGCAGATTCAGAAGAATGTAGACCTCAGTAAGTACTGGGAGATGAAGAAGCTTGCGCAGGATAGAGTAGCATGGAGTGCTGCATCAAACCAGGCTCAGGACTGAAACCACAACAACAACAACATCTTTTTTATTCCGATAAATTCTATTATGATTCAAAGATAACCTAAACACACCATTACATTTTATACAACAATTACACATGAGAAACTCCGACCAGTGGGCATGGCTTTACATTGGTGATTCTCTATCTTATGGTCTCGTAATTATCTAACGGTACAGTGCACTTTCTAGATAGGATGGTGGATCTTTTGCTATATCTCACACTTCGACTCTTACACCCATCATCACGAAAATTTACTCCAGACCGAGCGGTACAAAAAGAAACATACATAACCCCACTGCCTCTGAACCTATCTCGCTACTCTCCCATGCCAATCACACATCCTTAAATTACATGAAATACATCACACACGCAACATACATCACAAAGAATAGTCACAACGTTAGAATCACTTCACTTTAAGCTTTCCCACTTCAATTAGTATTCATCCCAGTTTCACACGACACTGCCCCACTTCATAACTTTTCTTTCCTACTACGAACTCTGGGGGATACATGCACGTCTTCATGTGCAATGCAAGCCAAGTGGCGTTTCTGGATAGACGGCTGACTCACCTTGCTTCTGTCTCAGAGTGTTAGAGTTTTAGTCTAGCATCACACGGAAACATAAGATCATATTCGTCACACACGCGAGTCCTCAACTGATACCTTGGACGAGTACTTCTCTTTATCCTTTGTCTCATACACAGATTGTGACTCACACAGTACTCACCACGTTGAAGTACTCGTCTCTAATTTCAAGTCCTGCATACGCCATTTCTTAAATATTTCCAACTTATAGTACACACGCCAATAATTCAGCTTAACTTTAGCACTCGGAATTATTTGAACTTAGTACTAGCACTCGCAAGTATTCCAACTTAGTACTAGCACTCGCAAGTATTTCATCTTACTGCTACACGTGGTTTCATTGTGACCTTTGGTCACTTCCGAAGATTACTACGATCCCCTTAATATTACCTGCCTGGCATTTAATTCTCCCCCCAAAAGTTCCTGATATAGAGAAATAATTATTCCAAACTTCTCTTAAGTATTTCACATGCATACCATTTTCTACACTCTTTTGTCCTTACGGAGCACACCTAAGACAGGTCTTACCAACGCAAGGTCCAGCGCCAGAGTGCTGAAACATGGCCGTTCTTCAGGTCCTCTCGCACCTCTGCCGAAGTGGGGGAGCACCTTCCTACCGCATTCGTCAGTCACGTTTCAGGCGCTCAAAGCTCAGGTAAATTTCATCTCTTTGGTTCCACCAAAGGTGGACAAAGGACAGTCTCAAAGATGATCATATATTGCACATTCACTATCTGCGGTTAGCAGACGACCATATATTCATTTATATCACAGATCTCACCAAATTGGATGTAGGGATTTATTTTGTGGGAGTGCACATGTGATCAATTAAATAAATAAATGGTCCTTCTTTCCTACACTTGTATCCGTCTTCGGTGTATTAAGTGAAATTGAGTTATTATTACAAAATATACCTTGTTCTGACAAGAATAACGAAGAATGTTGTACCTATTTTCAACGTCAGGCGGTACTGTACCCTTTCAATTTAACAGCTTGCATGAAGGCTTCTGCTTCCATGTTCTCATAATTCCTACATTAATCTTTTTACTTGGTGGCTTCACGGAGCACACCACAAAAACTGACTGCTCCATCCCCTTTCGCCTCCCGACAGCTACCTACAACTGTGAGCCAAGCGCACTTTTACTCCAACACTACACTCCCAGACCAGAAGCTGTATCTTTGGCTTTGCGGTAGTGACAGTCAGCGATCAGCTTTACAAAGCCTATCAGAGACATACACCGTCTATAACATAATAGTTTCATTTTAGTTTGCGTTCATATTATTGTCATATTCGAGTGCCACAAACAAGTGTGTTACATTAGACTCCTTTCATCCTTTACGGTAAGTAGTAATCTACCTTTCCGTAAATTGTTGATGTTCCTACTTGGAGTTTCCGCTGTTTGTAATGGCTGCTCGTTACACGTAGCAAGGCCAGCAAAATATAAAAATTATTTCGAATCCATCTACTTGGAAAAAACTAAAAAATATTGCCTGCGCCATGTCCGCTAGTCCTGTGAAATAAAGTATTATTATTTCACGTGGTGATATGAGCGCTGCTGGACAGAAAAAGGTTTAAACTCAATTTTGTCACTTGATGGCGGCCATCTGGTCGACCAGGTGTTGCTTGATTGTTTTCCCGTCGGCCTGCTATGAACGCTGAAATAATTCAGATGTTCGACACAGGGCACACAAAACTACGGAATAAAGTCGTGAAATAAACGGTTTTAAACAAAGTTAATTCATTACATATGCAGTTACAGACCTGATACAACTACGTAAGCTCTTATCACATCTACGAGACTAAGAGAGACGACGAACAAGAGTAAGGGAGCGTACATTGTCTCCTCCATACATGTAGAAAAATCACGTACAATAACTCTCATTAATACGATTACCATAATAGCTGAGAGTCTCAAGAATTATCGCACAATCAGCTTAACAGCTCATACATCCACGATGCTGACAATCATATACAGAACGGGAAAGAAAATTGGGGATGTGTTTGATGACGATCAGTTTCGCTTTAAGAAAACTAAAGGCACCAGAAAGGCAGTTCTGACGTTGACGTTGATAATGGAAGCAAGATTAAAGAAAAATCAAGAAACAATCATAGATTTATCGAGTTCGAAAAGAAACATTCGACAACGTAAAATGGTGTAAGCTGCTCCAAACTGTGAGAAAAATAGGGGTAAGTTATAGAGAGAGACGGGTAATACACAATATGTACAAGACCCAAGAGGGAATAATAACAGGGGGCGACCAAGAACGCACTGCTTGGATTAAAAAGGGTGTTTGGCAGAAATGTAGTCTTTCACCCCTACTGTTCAATATGTACTTCGAAGAAGCAGTGATGGAAATAGAAGAAAGGTTCAGGAGTGGGATTAAAATTCAAGGTGAAAGGACATCAGTGACACAATTCACTGATGACATTGATATCGGCAGTGGGAATGAAGAAGAATTACGTGATTTGCTGAATGGAATAAACAGTCTAATGAGTACAGAAGGTGGACTGAGAGTAAAGCGAAGAAAGACGAAAGTAATGAACAGAAGAAGAAATGAGGGCGGCGAGAACATCAGGATTGATGATCAAAAATTAGATGAAGTTAAGGAATTCTGCTACCTAGGCAGAAAAAAATCAATGACGGACATGGCAAGGAGGACATCAAAAGCAGACTAGGACTGGCAAAAAAGGCATGCCTGCCCACGAGAATTCCGCTTATATCAAACATAGGCCTGACTTTGAATAAGAAATTTCTCAGAATTTCCGTTTGGAGCACAGAGTTCTATGGTTGTGAAGCATGGACTGTGAGAAAATCGAAACAGAAGAGAATCGAACCATTCCAAATGTGGTGCTACAGACGAGTGTTGAAAATTAAGTGGACTGATAGGGTAAAGAATGGGGAGGTTCTGCGCTGATTCGAAGAGGAAAGGAATGTGTGGAATACACTGACGAGGAGAAGGGACAGGATGATAGCACATCTGTTAAGACATGAGGGAATGACTTCCATGGTACTAGAGGGAGCTGTAGAGGGCCAAATGCATAGAGGAAGACAGAGAGAGGAATTCGAGGCGGGCCGCATCAAACCAAAGATTGATGACCAAAAACGAAAAACAAAACAAAAAAATGCTACACTACGCATGTGTGATTAAGTATATTAATAAGTTTTACAAAATTAATTATTTTTGATAACAGGTTTGTCCAAACGCTCACATGACGTGTTCTGATAATTTCATACAGTCTCATATACAGGGTGTTACAAAAAGGTACGGCCAAACTTTCCATGTTAGAGCTCATTTTATTACTTCTCTTCAAATCATATTAATCATGGAATGGAAACACACAGCAACAGAACGTACCAGCGTGACTTCAAACACTTTGTTACAGGAAATGTTCAAAATGTCCTCCGTTAGCGAGGACACATGCATCCACCCTCCGTCGCATGGAATCCCTGATGCGCTGATGCAGCCCTGGAGAATGGCGTATTGTATCACAGCTGTCCACAATACGAGCACGAAGAGTCTCTGCATTTGGTACCGGGATTGCGTAGACAAGAGCTTTAAAATGCCCCATAAATGAAAGTCAAGAGGGTTGAGGTCAGGAGAGCGTGGAGGCCATGGAATTGGTTCGCCTCTACCAATCCGTCGGTCACCGAATCTGTTGTTGAGAAGCGTACGAACACTTCGACTGAAATGTGCAGGAGCTTCATCGTGCATGAACCACATGTTGTGTCGTACTTGTAAAGGCACATGTTCTAGCAGCACAGGTAGAGTATCCCGTATGAAATCATGATAACGTGCTCCATTGAGCGTAGGTGGAAGAACATGGGGCCCAATCAAGACATCACCAACAATGCCAGCCCAAAAGTTCACAGAAAATCTGTGTCGATGACGTGATTGCACAATTGCGTGGGGATTCTCGTCAGCCCACACATGTTGATTGTGAAAATTTACAATTTGATCACGTTGGAATGAAGCCTCATCCGTAAAGAGAACATTTGCACTGAAATGTGGGTTGACACATTGTTGGATGAACTATTCGTAGAAGTGTACCCGTGGAGGCCAATCAGCTGCTGATAGTGCCTGCACACGCTGTACATGGTACGGAAACAACTGGTTCTTCCGTAGCACTCTCCATACAGTGACGTGGTCAACGTTACCTTGTACAGCAGCAGCTTCTCTGACGCTGACATTAGGGTTATCGTCAACTGGACGAAGAATTGCCTCGTCCTTTGCAGGTGTCCTCGTCGTTCTAGGTCTTCCCCAGTCGCGAGTCGTAGCCGTGCTCCCTAAGACGCGGATCAATTGCTTCGAACGTCTTCCTGTCGGGACACCTTCGTTCTGGAAATCTGTCTCGATACAAACGTACCGTGCTACGGTTATTGCCCCGTGCTAATCCATACATCAAATGGGCCTCTGCCAACTCCGCATTTGTAAACATTGCACTGACAGCAAAACCACGTTCGTGATGAACACTAACCTGTTGATGCTACGTACTGATGTGCTGTAGAGCAATGAGTCGCATGTCAACACAAGCACCGAAGTCAACATTACCTTTCTTCAATTGGACAACTGGCGGTGAATCGAGGAACTACAGTACATACTGACGAAACTAAAATGAGCACTAACATGGAAATTAGGCGTTTCCGGACACATGTCCACATAACATCTTTTCTTTATTTGTGTGTGAGGAATGTTTCCTGAAAGTTTGACCGTACCTTTTTGTAACACCCTCTATATTTCGTCGATATGCACTTTATAACAACGATGGGGACACCATAAGCAGAGAATGTCACGGGTAGGCGGTAGTTGTCCAACAAATCAGCAGTTGCCGAACATTGCATTTCTACTGGCCATGCCATGGATTATACAGATGTTAAGATTTTAACTACTGCTTCATCTTCCTGGGGCTCAGTTGTTAAGGAAGCTGTAAAAATACAACTAGCCGACAAACTGCTAAACCGTGACGAAGGATTTCATCTTGACAATGCTTGGAAACCGCTTATTTCACACCTTCGTTCGGAAAGAATTTCTGCATCTTCACTTCCGACAGATGTTATCACTTTTAAAGATTAATTATTTATTTACAAGCACGGTGGATTCGCAGCAGCACTATTTTGTTTTGCACTCTGCGCTTATATGTTTATCTTTGCTATATGCGTCTTATCTATGAGCAGCGCAGTAGTGGAGACTTTGATATCTTTGACGTATGCGTCTTCAATCCTCAGCAGCTTGGTATCACGTGACTCTCCGTATAAATAGGCACGCGGAAACGCTATGAACTCAGTCTCCGACTCGCCTTGAAGGTGGCTGGGAGGTTTCTAGCCGAAATATCGCAAGAAGAATTGTCGCTGTCCCGAGTGCACGCCCGAAAGATGATGGAACATACCTTCTGTAGTTTTGAGTTTGTCAAAAAAAAAAAATAATAATAATTCAATAATATTAGTTCCTGTTATGATAATACACTCCTGGAAATGGAAAAAAGAACACATTGACACCGGTGTGTCAGACCCACCATACTTGCTCCGGACACTGCGAGAGGGCTGTACAAGCAATGATCACACGCACGGCACAGCGGACACACCAGGAACCGTGGTGTTGGCCGTCGAATGGCGCTAGCTGCGCAGCATTTGTGCACCGCCGCCGTCAGTGTCAGCCAGTTTGCCGTGGCATACGGAGCTCCATCGCAGTCTTTAACACTGGTAGCATGCCGCGACAGCGTGGACGTGAACCGTATGTGCAGTTGACGGACTTTGAGCGAGGGCGTATAGTGGGCATGCGGGAGGCCGGGTGGACGTACCGCCGAATTGCTCAACACGTGGGGCGTGAGGTCTCCACAGTACATCGATGTTGTCGCCAGTGGTCGGCGGAAGGTGCACGTGCCCGTCGACCTGGGACCGGACCGCAGCGACGCACGGATGCACGCCAAGACCGTAGGATCCTACGCAGTGCCGTAGGGGACCGCACCGCCACTTCCCAGCAAATTAGGGTCACTGTTGCTCCTGGGGTATCGGCGAGGACCATTCGCAACCGTCTCCATGAAGCTGGGCTACGGTCCCGCACACCGTTAGGCCGTCTTCCGCTCACGCCCCAACATCGTGCAGCCCGCCTCCAGTGGTGTCGCGACAGGCGTGAATGGAGGGACGAATGGAGACGTGCCGTCTTCAGCGATGAGCGTCGCTTCTGCCTTGGTGCCAATGATGGTCGTACGCGTGTTTGGCGCCGTGCAGGTGAGCGCCACAATCAGGACTGCATACGACCGAGGCACACAGGGCCAACACCTGGCATCATGGTGTGGGGAGCGATCTCCTACACTGGCCGTACACCACTGGTGATCGTCGAGGGGACACTGAATAGTGCACGGTACATCCAAACCGTCATCGAACCCATCGTTCTACCATTCCTAGACCGGCAAGGGAACTTACTGTTCCAACAGGACAATGCACGTCCGCATGTATCCCGTGCCACCCAACGTGCTCTAGAAGGTGTAAGTCAACTACCCTGGCCAGCAAGATCTCCGGATCTGTCCCCCATTGAGCATGTTTGGGACTGGATGAAGCGTCGTCTCACGCGGTCTGCACGTCCAGCACGAACGCTGGTCCAACTGAGGCGCCAGGTGGAAATGGCATGGCAAGCCGTTCCACAGGACTACATCCAGCATCTGTACGATCGTCTCCATGGGAGAATAGCAGCCTGCATTGCTGCGAAAGGTGGATATACACTGTACTAGTGCCGACATTGTGCATGCTCTGTTGCCTGTGTCTATGTGCCTGTGGTTCTGTCAGTGTGATCATGTGATGTATCTGACCCCAGGAATGTGTCAATAAAGTTTCCCCTTCCTGGGACTATGAATTCACGGTGTTCTTATTTCAATTTCCAGGAGTGTAGTTAGCTGATGTCTCTGTACATCCGTTTATAATCTCTTGTAAACCATAGCTGGTGGCTGGCAGGCACACCCCTCCTCTCAACTTCTCGCTTCAGACCTGCTACCGACTCGCTTCACATCTCGCTTAAGGCTGACTTCCTACGAACGCTAAAGTGCCTTCTCTCCCGCCAACAATGGTTTCTGGTGCAGACAATTCCTGCTACCATTACAAAATGTACAAAATATATCAATGCGCGGTCTTTCCCGCTCTTTTCTTAAAATGTATCTATACGCTGTCTCTCCCGCCCTTTTTAAAATTATATCAATGTGCGGTCTCTCCTGCCAACGATACTTTGGTGCAGACATTCCCTGCTACAACAATTGTTTCCAACATGACAAATATTAATTATTCCTACTTAATCCTATTAATAAAATATAAGCATCTTTCATAAATTGTTGTTTGACAATAGAAAATAGAAATACATACGTCTTACACGATGTCTTCATATTTTTCCTGCAGTCATTTCGTCCTTGCACTTCTTATTTCTTTCATTCCTCAGTGACTTGTATTTCTGCATTCCTGAGTTTTCCGGAACGTTTTTGTACTTCCTCCTTCCATCAATCAACTGAAGTATTACTTCTGTTACCCATGGTTTCTTCGCAGTTACCTTCTTTGTACCTATGTTTTCCTTCCCAACTTCTGTGATGGCCCATTTTAGAGATTTCCATTCTTGTTCCACTGTACTGCCTACTGAGCTATTCCTTATTGCTGTATGTATAGCCTTAGAGAACTTCAAGCATATCTCATCATTCCTTAGTACTTCCGTATCCCAATTCATTGCGTATTAACTCTTCCTGACTAATGTCTTAAACTCCATCCTACTCTTCATCACTACTATATTGTGATCGGAGGCTATATCTGCTCCTGGGTACGCCTTACATTCCAGTATCTGATTTCGGAATCTCTGACCATGATGTAATCTAACTGAAATCTTCCCGTACCACGCAGCCATTTCCAAGTATACCTCCTCCTTGAAGAGGGTATTCGCTATTATTAGCTGAAATTTTTTTCAGAACTCAATTAGTCTCTCTCCTCTCTCATTCCGTGTCCGAAGCCCATATTCTCCTGTAACCTTTTCTTCTACTCCTTCCCCTACAACTGCATTCCAATTCCCCATGACTATTGGATTTTCATCCCTTTTACGAAGGCAGTTCAATAAGTAACGCAACACATTTTTTTTTTTTTGAAACAGGGGTTGTTTTATTCAGCATTGAAATACACCAGGTTATTCCCCAATCTTTTAGCTACACAACACTATTTTTCAACGTAATCTCTATTCAATGCTACGGCCTTACGCCACCTTGAAATGAGGGCCTGTATGCCTGCACGGTACCATTCCACTGGTCGATGTCGGAGACAACGTAGTACTGCATCAATAACTTCTTCATCATCCGCGTAGTGCCTCCCACGGATTGCGTCCTTCATTGGGCCAAACATATGGAAATCCGACGGTGCGAGATCGGGGCTGTAGGGTGCATGAAGAAGAACAGTCTACTTGAAAGGGTACAGTACCGCCCGACATTGAAAATAGGTACAACATACTTCATTATTTTTGTCAGAACAACACATTTTTTTTGTAAAATAACTCAATTTCAATTAATACAGCGAAGCCGGATACCAGTGTAGGAAAGAATGACAATTTATTTATTTAATTTATCATATGTGCACTCCCACAAAATAAATCCCTTCATCCAGTTTGGTGAGATCTTTTGAAATGAATTAATGTATGGTCGTCTGCTAACCACAGATAGTGAATGTGAATATATGATCATCTTTGAGTCGATCCTTTGGCCACCTTTGGTGGGACCAAAGAGATGAAATTTACCAGAGCTTTGAGCGCCTGAAATGTAGCTGGCCAATAGGGTAGTAAGGTGCTCCCCCACTTCAGCAGAGGTGGAGAGGACCTCGAGAACGGCCATGTTTTAGGCACTCTGCCGCTGGATCTTGTGCTGTTAACACCTGTTTTAGTTGTGCTCCGTAATGACGAAAGAGTGGAGGCATGGTATGCATGTGGAATATTTAAGAGTAGTTTGAAATAATAATTTCTCTATTTCAGGAACTTTTGTGGGGAGAATTAAATGTCAGGCAGGTAATATTAATGGGATTGTAGCAATCTTCGGAAGTGACCAACGGTCACAAAGAAACCACGTGTAGCAATAAGTTGAAATACTTCCGTGTGCTTAAGCTGAATTACTAGCGTGTGTACAATAAGTTGAAATATTTAAGAAATAGCGTGTGTACCATAAGTTGAAATATTTAAGAAATGGCGTGTGCAGGACTTGAAATTAGAGACGAGTACTTCCACGTGGTGAGTACTGTGTGAGTCTCAATCTGTGTATGAGACAAAGGATAAAGAGAAGTACTCGTCCATGGTATCAGTTGAGGACTTGCGTGTGTGATGAATACATTAATATTACTTTGCGTGTGACGCTAGATTCAAACTCTGAGAGAGAAGCAAGGTGAGTCGGCCGTCTATCCAGCAACGCCACATGGCTTGCATTGCACAGGAAGACGTGCATTTATCTCCAGAGTTCACAGTAGGAAAGTAGAATTACAAAGTGGGGCAGTGTCGTGTGAAACTGGGATCAATATTAATTGAAGTGGGAAAGCTGAAAGTGATAATGTTGTAACCATTCTCTGTGTAGTATTTCATATTGTTGTGTGGTGTATGTCATGTAATTTGGGTATGTGTGGTTTCCATGGGTGTGTAGCGAAGTAGTTTCAAAAGATTAGTGGGTTATGCTTGTTCCTTCTGTACCGCTCGGTCTGGAGGAAAGTTTCGTGATGATGATTGTGAGAGTCGAAGTGTGAGGTATAATAAAAGATCCACCAACCTATCCAGAAAGTGCACTGTAGCGTTAAATAAATTACGAGACCATAATATAGAGATTCACTAATGTAAAGCCATGCCCACTGGGCGGAATTTCTCATATGTTATTGTTGTAGGTTATAGAATTTGTGTGTTTAGGTTAGGGAATTTATCGGAATAAATCAGATAGTGAAAAGAAAGAGATTGGTAGACTATTCCTTCAAATTGTATGTTGTCATAATGTCCCGAATTTATAGTGTGTGCGCCATTCATATTCAGTGGGATGGCCACGTGTTAATAAAAGCCGTCAAATAAAAGGCAAAAAGAAAATGTGGTACTGCCAGTGCGTAGTGTACAGTCAGAGTTCTGTAAATCACTGATAGTCAGATATGCGTTTCCGTTGCGTAGTAATCATATAGGAGGATAACTTGTAACTTAAGTGAGAGTTCAAAAAAATGGTTCAAATGGCTCTGAGCACTATGGGACTCAACATCTTAGGTCATAAGTCCCCTAGAACTTAGAACTACTTAAACCTAACTAACCTAAGGACATCACACACACCCATGCCCGAGGCAGGAATCGAACCTGCGTCCGTAGCAGTCCCGCGGTTCCGGACTGCAGCGCCAGAATCGCTAGACCACCGCGGCCGGCTAGTGAGAGTACTAGAGCTAATATTACTCGATAACTAAGAATGAATCCACTCGCTTGGCTGACCACTCATCTTGCAGGCCTGACTGCTTGATGCCACAGTATGAGCAAGGCATGTGGGTGCCTCTCACACTGAAGTTTTGTGAGCTCCTCTCGGGTGCGAACACTTTTGTGAGGTCTTGCGTTGTCATGAAGAAGGAGAAGTTCGTTCAGATTTTTGTGCCTACGAACACGCTGAAGTCGTTTCTTCAATTTCTGAAGAGTAGCACAATACACTTCAGAGTTGATCGTTTGACCATGGAGAAGGACATCGAACAGAATAACCCCTTCAGCGTCCCAGAAGACTGTAACTATGACTTTACCGGCTGAGGGTATGGCTTTAAACTTTTTCTTGGTAGGGGAGTGGGTGTGGCGCCACTCCATTGATTGCCGTTTTGTTTCAGGTTCGAAGTGATGAACCCATGTTTCATCGCCTGTAACAATCTTTGACAAGAAATTGTCACCCTCAGCCACATGACGAGCAAGCAGTTCCGCACAGATGGTTCTCCTTTGCTCTTTATGGTGTTCGGTTAGACAACGAGGGACCCAGCGGGAACAAACCTTTGAATATCCCAACTGGTGAACAATTGTGACAGCGCTACCAACAGAGATGTCAAGTTGAGCGCTGAGTTGTTTGATGGTGATCCGTCGATCATCTCGAACGAGTGTGTTCGCACGCTCCGCCATTGCAGGAGTCACAGCTGTGCACGGCCGGCCCGCACGCGAGAGATCAGACAGTCTTGCTTGACCTTGCGGCGATGATGACACATGCTTTGCCCAACGACTCACCGTGCTTTTGTCCACTGCCAGATCACCGTAGACATTCTGCAAGTGCCTATGAATATCTGAGATGCCCTGGTTTTCCGCCAAAAGAAACTCGATCACTGCCCGTTGTTTGCAACGCACATCCGTTACAGACGCCATTTTAACAGCTCCGTACAGCGCTGCCACCTGTCGGAAGTCAATGAAACTATACGAGACGAAGCGGGAATGTTTGAAAATATTCCACAGAAATTTCCGGTTTTTTCAACCAAAATTGGCCGAGAAAAAAAATGTGTTGCATTACTTATTGAACTGCCCTCCTACATACTGCATTACCCTTTCAATATCCTCATACACTTTCACTATCTCTTCATTTTCAGCTTGCGACGTCGGCATGTATACCTAAACTTTCGTTGTCGGTGTTGGTTTGCTGTCGATTCTGACAAGAACGACCCTGTCACTGAACTGTTCGCAGAAACACACTCTCTGCCCTACCTTCCTATTCGTAACGAATCCTACTCCTGTTACACCATTTTCTGCTGCTGTTGATATTACCCTATACTCATGTGACCCGAAATCCTTGCCTTCTTTCCACTTCACTTAACTTATCCCTACTATATCTAGATTGAGCCTTTGCATCTACCTTTTCAGATTTTCTAATTTCCCTGCTACGTTCAAGCTTCTGACATTCCACGCCCCGACTCGTAGAACGTTATTTCCGTTGATTATTCGATCTTTTTCTCATGTTAACCTCCCTCTTGGCAGTTTCCTCCCGGAGATCCGAATGGGGACTATTCCGGAATCTTTTGCCAATCGAGAGATCATCATGACACTTCTTCAATTACAGGCCACATGTCCTGTGGATACACGTTAAGTGTCTTTAATGCAGTGGTTTCCATTGCCTTCTGCAGCCTCATGTCGTTGATCATTGTCGATTCTTCCTCCTTTAGGGGCAATTTCCCACCCCTAGGACAAGAGAGTGCCCTGAACCTCTATCCGCTCCTCCGCCCTCTTTGACAAGGCCGTTGGCAGAATGAGGCTGACTTCTTATGCCGGAAGTCTTCGACCGCCAAGCTGATTATTAGTCAAAATTTATGCAGCGGCGGGATTAGAACCAGGGACCGAAGATGATTTGATTATGAATCTATGACGCTACCTCTAGAGCACGAGTGAAGCATCCTGAGGGGTACCGTTCCAAATTGTGTTCGATTGTTGCGTCAGATCGTCAGAAACACCGCCCATAATGTTCCAAACATTCTCAATTACGGAGGGATTCGTGAACTTTCTGGCTGAAGTAGGGTTTGGCAAGTATGAAGCCAAGAAGCAGAGACTCTCGCCGTGTGCGGGCGGCCATTATCTTGTTGGAACGTAAACCCAGGACGAACTGCCGTGACCGACAACAAAACGGGGCGGGGAATATCGTCGATGTATCGCTGTGCTGTAAGGATGTCGCAGATGACAACCGAAGAAGTCCTGCTATGATAAGAAATGGACTGGGGCACCTCCAGACACGTTTTCTCTGGTCATCGGGGCTCATCTTGAAGCGAAACACAAGAGAATTTTACTCCAGCCAATCTCATTGCAGGCAGTAGTGTCTGGCGGGATACCATCCTGAATGTTGACCGCTATATACAGGCCGACAACCAGGAGTGATCGTCTGGGCTGTGTAAGGGGTCCGTAGGCCCTTACTACAACTTTGCACTCGGCACAGGTCGATAGGGCGAACAATCGATTGTGACGTGTTGCGAGAGCGAGTGTCGAGATGCGCCAGTGTGGTTGGCGGGTACGTGTGTGTGGAGGCCATTGTTGAAATACAGGTCTTTAACGGAGAAGGGTATCGCCATCGTCGTGGTTAGACCCCTATGTAATAGATTAATACCGGGAAAGTGATGAAGTATCATTACGAAAGTGATCAGTGACGTTACTAGTGCCGATATTTAGTTTCGCGTCTACCGCGCCGGCCTAACCTTGACTGCAGTGATGGATTAGCGTGTGACGATTATGGCAAATGAAGAAAGCCTGTGCTGAGATTAGCCGTAATTTGATATGTATGACGAAGGGAGTGGCTGTCTCCTTTTTGTGTTTTGAGAAGAATATAAGTTCGTAATTAGTAAAACTGTGTTGGTGTTCCTTATTACCAGACATTCAGTATATTGAACAGGGCGAACTGGAAAGTAACGACTTCCGCAGCAGTCAATTCCGATTGCCAGCCCCATTAGGTTCATGCTCATGTTAATAATAAATATTGGGCTGCTATTCGATCAGATCAGGTCGGGATAATAAAATCGGAGGTGTTACAGCTGCCACTTCTTTTCATAGCAGGACCCTTTGGTTGTCATCCGAGGCATCCTTAAAGCACAGTGGTACGTCGACGTTTTTCTGCTCCCGGTTTTGCGGTTCTTGATGATAGAACATCCTGGGATTACATTTCAGCAAGATAATGTCCGTCCGCACACTGAGAGAGTATCCACTGCTCGACAAACTCCACATTGGCCAGCACGGTCGCCGGGTCTCTCCCCAATTGAGCGCGTTTGGAGCAATATGGGCAGGGCCCTCTAACCAGCTCGGGATTTTGACGAACTAAGTCACCAACAGATTAGAATTTGCCAAGATATCCTTCAGTAAGACATCCAACAACTGTATCAATATGTGTCAAGCTTGCTTAAGGACCAGAGGTGGACCAACGCATTGTTGACTTGCTCAATTTGTGAAGCTCTTTCTCTTGAAATAATCATCCAATTTTTGTGGAATTGTAATCATTTATTTGCGCATTTACATCACATCTACCGACTTGCGTTTCAAAAAAATGGCTCTGAGCACTATGGGACTCAACTGCTGTGGTCATAAGTCCCCTAGAACTTAGAACTACCTAAACCTAACTAACCTAAGGACAGCACACAACACCCAGCCATCACGAGGCAGAGAAAATCCCTGACCCCGCCGGGAATCGAACCCGGGAACCCGGGCGTGGGAAGCGAGAACGCTACCGCACGACCACACTTGCGTTTCATTTGGCTTTGTTAGCACGTGTTTGTAGGGTCAAAGAAAGGATATCTTTGAATGCAAAGAAAAGGAGCAAAGACTGCGGTAGAAAGAATTCCAATGTTTAGAAGGATTACAGAAAACCCCATATCGGCGACTACAGTCCCATACAAAACCTTCACTTGTTTACTATTTCATGGTATTTACGCACAAGAAGCAAGAGTTGAGTGTGTTTCTGACGTCCCGTTCTACGTTTAAGTAGATATAAAATTAATTTAGAACTAACGTGTACTTATTTCATTAAGAATGGAAAGTTGCACAGGTCACACCAATACTCAACAAAGGCAACAGGTGTAATCCACTAATTTTCAGGCGCCAATCACTAACCTCGAAATGCGGCAGGACTATGGAACATACAACATTGTGAATTACCTTCAACTGAACGGTCTATTGACACTTTGTCGGATTTAGAAAATATCGTTCTTGAGCAACACAGCTAACGTTTGCTCACACGAAATGTTGAGTGCTATTAACAAGGGATTTCAAATTGATCCTGTATTTCTAGATTTCCAGAAGGCTTTTGACACTGTACCACACAAGCGGCTTGTAGTCAAGCTGCGTGGTCATGGAATATCGTCTCAGTTATGGATTCGTGATTCCCTGTCAGAGAGGCCACAGTTCGCAGTAACTGCCGGAAAGTCATCGAGTAAAACAGAAGTGATTTCTGGCGTTCCCCAAGGTAGTGCTATAGCCCCTTTGCTGCTCTATACACGATTCGGGAGACATTCTGAGTGCTCAGGTTGAACAACAAAGTGTTAGGTGAGTTACATAACACTATAATGATCAAACTATCGTAAGATTAATACTAGCCAAGGAGGACTAAAGCAGTGTACTTGAAAGGCAAGTTCATAGAAGTCAAAATTCTTATGAAAAGGAGGTCAAGAATAATAGGGTACAATTCTGGGAGATAGGGGACAATCACAGGAAACAATGTGAAGAAATTGAGGTTAGGAACAGGAGACAATGTAAAGGAACAGGAGTTAGTAATATATAACAATATATGAAAAGTAATAATAGAGAATTAGGCTAGGTGACAGACAAAATCAAAACTGTTGCTAAAGGACAAAATGAGAGTTTTGATTGGTTAAGCAAACAGTTTGAAAATGACCCTAGAATCATGAAACGACGACCCGTCATGTTTCATGAAACGACGACGCGTCATGTTTCGATTCAACCCAGCAACTGATAAAAAAAAATGGGGCCCCCGGAGTCCCAAGGTCGCGATGTCGGCGTCACTGTCCCGTCGAGATAATTTGTCCTTTTAGGACAATTATCTGAGCAAGCACCCACGCCAGCAAAAGGTTGCCCGACATGTGCTGTTTGATAACGTAATGTATATAAATGGTGGTAATAATTTATTTAGTGTAGTCAGCAAAATGTCTTGGGTAAATCAGTATATAATAAAAGACGTACCATAGACAAATCAAAGCAGAAATTTAAAGTAGGAGAGTTCGTAAGAATCAGTAAAAACAAAGCCATTTTTGATAAAGGATGCAAACCAAATTGGTCTACAGAAATATTTAAGATAATTGGAGTCCAAGAAACAAATCCTAGGACATACACTCTGCAAGATTTTGAACTAAATAATATTGCTGGTGCGTTTTATGGTCATGAATTACAGAAAACAAAATACCCCAATACTTATCTAGTAGAGAAAGTATTGTACAGGAAAGGAAATAAGGCATTTGTGAAATGGTTAGGTTTTGATAGAAAAGATAACAGTTGGATTCCAGTAACATAAAATGGAATTTTATTATATAAAATTACAGTTATTTTTAAAGAATTATATAAAAATTACAGTTATGTTTTAAAGATATACCAAACGAAAAAAATTACAGTTATGTTTTAAAGATATACCAAACGAACAACTGCTTCTTCAAGTTCCCAATAGTTATACCACATATGCACACCATCACACAACACATCAGGAATTTTAAAGCATTTACAAAAAATGCCTGAATACTAGGAAATGAAAATAAGCTTCACAGTTTTCACATGATTCACAATTGTCTAACAGTTCACACTTGCCTGCTTTTGTGAGGGGCCATTACACTCTTTACTCCACACTGTTTGGCTTAATGTTTTAAGTAGTACTCTTTGTACTACTTCACCAGCAGATTTGTATTCAAATTCGCAGTTACTGGTTGGTACTTGCAAATACCATTCAGCTTACGTAGAGCATGTAGTGAAGGGCAGCCTTTCTCTTCCACATTAGTTATTAGGCAGTCAGGTAAGAACTCTCTTACCCACTTCACTTTTTCAGTACCTTTAACAAGTACAGTGCAGTTTGTTGGTACCACTGATTTGATGGAGTTTAATGCACTATCCAGCGAGACTCCAACTGAATTAATGTTGTAGTGGTGATGGTTCTCTGCCAACCATTTTGCTGATTCGATATCACGTTCGTAATACGGTGTTGTACATTGAAGAATGTAACTTCTAGAGGCAAACACTGTTCCATCATCGCACAGCATTTGGAATGCTAAGTCCTTAGGAACAAATTCATTCGCACATGTCTTGAAGCCTTGACAGTCGAAGATTACAGTATACATCTTGTAAGAAGGTTACACACACAAACTTGCTGCTGCTGCTCGTAGATATCGACGTTATCGGTTCAGACGACATGATGTGCTGTGCTCCAAATCACCCCCTTATGTACTAAAATTCCAGTACATCCGGTTAAAACAACTCCTGTTATCAACACGTGTCGGGCAACCTTTTGCTGGCGTGGGTGCTTGCTCAGATAATTGTCCTAAAAGGACAAATTATCTCGGCGGGACATGGACAGTCGCCATCGCGACCTTGGGACCCCGGGGGCACCATTTTTTTTTATCAGTTGCTGACCCTCGAATCATGAAACGACGACGCGTCATGTTCCATGAAACGACGACGCGTCATGTTTCGATTCAAGTTCACAAGAATAATGACTGAAATAAGCACACTATTAAGTGAAGAGCTTTGCGAGATACTGATCGTAGAATTTATGATGTTAAAGACAAGCTACTGTTAAAGAAGGGCAAGGTCAGTTTTAGTTAGTTGTTAAGAATTTTCAAAATAAGTTCAGAATTTAAGAAAGCAATGGGAAAAGAATAAAACGGGATTGTTATGCAAATACGCGACCAAATCTCAAGTAATACATCCCCTGTGCTAGAGTTAGAAAATAATGTGCGAGAGTTAATACTTAATGTTGAGTAGGGGAGTTAGCAAACTGCAAAGGGAGTTGATGGGTTGAGTTACGTAGTTGCTCAATTAACGAATAATTCAGAGCCGAGTCCTAGTAGTGCATTCCCTGACAGAATGTCAAATTATAGGAAATAAAATCCATTTAAAGAAGGTGAAATTGAAATTAAAACGCAGATTAGTGGTAAAGCTAGAATTAAATTAAAGGTTTCCAAAGCTTGAGAAAAAGATAGGTACAGGTTGAGCCGTGTATCGACTCGTGCTACACCTTGTGTTTAGATTGCATTGGTTTTCCTTTTCTTCCCCTGACATGTTTGTCTGATATGTTGTCTGTCATTAAGTGGCTGCTTGGTTGTCTTTTCCCTCTGCTATCGATATCTGCGTTTTTGCTTCCGGGAAACTGCTATGGAGGAAGTGAGGTCTTTGACCGGTTGTAACCTCGTGTGGTGGCGAGGAAGTAAGGAGGTGCGCTCAGAAAGTGGTGAAGACGGTAGGGCAGTGTGGCTCTCCAGCGCGAAGCAGGCGTGGTCGGTTGTACCGAGTCGCCACGTGATGTATGTCGGTTGTGTGTAACGAGCGGGTCGAGTTGGCGGAAGAGCTCCCCGCGTGTTGGTTGAATACAGAATCGCCCCACCAGTAGTTGCTGTTCATTACGCCTTGGTGGGACGTTAACAAGCTTCATTAAGTCCTCCGTTTCAACACTGGAGTTTAAAAGGAGACACCTAACATGAAGAAGCGGTCACTACCCGTCAACATTGCAGAGAAGACGTGAACTCCGGTGACAGAGCGTGTTGTCGCGTGACCGTGGCGTGTTGGGTACGCTGGCGACGCGTGCGCGGTCGGATGTGTGGATCCTTGCCATCGGAGGTCGTGTACCGCCTTTTCGAGCATAATTGCAAGTTAAGTTAGAGGAAGGTTTAATCATTAAGTAATAATTTGGTGTAACCAGCGTCTCTTCTGCCTTGTGGCCTCCGGCGACCGGGTTTGCTGTCCCTGGCACCGGTGTAATTGAAGACAGTGATCTTTCCTCCTCCTCTCGTTACTGTCGGATGGGAGGTGCAGTTTTGGCAGTTTAATTGTTTCGCTATTCTGTCATGGGTTATGAGTAAATTCATGCTTCTTGTTGGTTGATCATGTGGTCGCTCATTCAGGACTGTGTGGTGTAATGTTTCCTTGCACGAGGTTAGCTCTAATTCTGTCAGAAAGTTAAGCCACCTTATAACAAGTTTCGCTGGCTAAAGGTCGGTGCAGTGACCAGCCTGAGAGTGGCAATTGTGTTTACGTGCGTATTTAAATTGGTCAGTATTCTAGACTGAGCATCCTTGAGTGGGTAATTTGTGGCCGCCTTACACGGGTTCGTCATATCTGTTATGTTCTAATGATATTCCAGGACACTTTTCTCTAAATATTTTTTAAATTCCTCTAAGTTTGTAAATTCCTTTTATTGCCATTAATCGTGTGTTTGCTGAGACCTGTTTGATTTTTTTTTAATGGCAGTGTTGATAGCTTCACTACCTCACCGTACTTTATTAACAAAGTTCTGTATTTACTTTAGTAGCTTGTTTACTAATGCTCTTTAAATTTTTTTAAATTGCTGTATTGCTACAAATTACTTTCATTGGCGATAGTGGCGTGTTTTAGAAGGTAATTTATTGCTGTACTGCTAGCTTCTGTGTTTTTTTTTAATTTTAACTGTTGTGTTGCTATAAATTACTTTATTGCCGTTAGCGGCGTGTTTTAAAAGGTTGTTTATTGCCGTACTGTTAGCTTCTGTTTTTTTTAAATTTTAAATTGTTGTATTGCTATTAATTAGTTGATTATTGTTAGCGGCGTGTTTAAAAGGCTGTTTATTGCCGAATTGCTAGTTTCTGTAAGATGCACATTTGTGAAAATCTCAACTCGACAGTAAACTACTAGAAATTTGGCCCCGTTTCCCAACTTTTGGTGTGGCTTGTAGTGACCGTAACCACTGTGTGTGTCACAGGTGTTAATAATGTGTGTTTTATAATAAAGGTCACATACTTCACGACAGTATTTTGATACAATGAATGTCAGCAAGATACATTTTTTTTCAATATGAGAGGAGTAGTATAAATCCTAGTACTGTATGTGTTGTGTACATAGTTCCGCGTAGTCAGCGCGTAGCCGGCCGCGGTGGTCTAGCGGTTCTAGGCGCTCAGTCCGGAACCGCGAGACTGGTACGGTCGCAGGTTCGAATCCTGCCTCGGGCATGGATGTGTGTGATGTCCTTAGGTTAGTTAGGTTTAAGTAGTTCTAAGTTCTAGGGGACTGATGACCACAGATGTTGTGTCCCATAGTTCTCAGAGCCATTTGAACCATTTTTTAGTCAGCGCGTACACAACTTTCCCACTAGAGCGCGCCCCGCTAAGCACAACAGCGCAGGCGCAGCGCTCGTCCGTCTCCGCTCTACGAGATGGCGCTGCCATAGAGACGGACAAAATTCTGCTTCCGCCGGTCCGCGTATTAATATGTAACGCAGCCAATGAGATTGCTGCTAACGTAGAACCTTTTCTCCTCGCGGATCACACTCATGCAGTGATACATGAACGCGCGAGGTATTATAACGAGTGTACAGACCTCCGATTAGTCAGTCTGCATCAGTCTGCAGTCAAGTTTCAGTCTGCGCCTAATAAGATTACCATATTCCTGTACATAGCCAGAAGAGAAATGTATAGACACTTTGTCAAGTATCAGAGATATGTGAGAATAAGATTAACGTATGAAGACCAAAGGAACTTCAGATTGTCAATTGTAAATAGCATCCAGAATCAAGTTAAGTAAGGTTTACGCTTGTTATTATTTTAATAAATTTGTGTGAAAAATAATCATGTTCTGTTTAAAGTTGGTCACCGTCAATCTGCTACTCTAAGTGTGCAAGTGGCATTTCTATCGTCTGAACTAACAGCAGAAGATAAACACGCCACGATAAGACCACGAGACGTATTGCTGACACTCGCCTACTTCGTTAGAGCGACAAGTCAAATAATCTGATGGTGTGTGTACCGAAGATCTTACAGTACGCACACCACAGTAAGTAAATTGGCAGAGAATGAATAAGTCCCAAGGTAGAGAAATTCGCGAATCGTAGCAAGTTTCAAGGCCTTTGACACTGTGGCGAGGGTGGCGGTGGTGTTTACGAAGGAGGGGTGGGGGAGGGGGGTTGAGGAACTGGTGGTTCTTTACTTTGCTTAGAGTGACCCTCGTCGGCAGCTGGAGTTTCGCCGCCCTCCACTTGCTGTCACGTCACGGCCCGGGCGAGCGCCCCCGGGGCAGTGCGCGGTGCTCCCTCTACTGGTCAACGGCAGGGCCGCCCGCTGCAGCCGCCCCCCGCACGCCGCTTTGCCCGCTCGCAGCGCGGACGGCGCCAAATGAGCCGGACACGGCGCGGGGTCAGTGGGCAGGAAACGCAGATAACCGAGTTAGCCGGCGCGGCGCGGCTGGGACGGCCAGCCGCCCCTTCCGAGCCATCGGGCAGCCGCCGCGTCGCGTCGCGTGACACCACCCCTCACCCCCGCGGACCACCAGCACCAACCACCCCTGCCGTCTGATTCACGGCCGGCCCGGCCACCCCCTGCGCTGACGGACTGCTTGGCGCGCCGCCAGATGGACGGGGACGCTCCGTCTGCGCTCCCTGACCCGACACCCACACACCGACTCGCCCACACAAACACAAACAGGCGTGTGTGCTTACGGCCAATTTATTACGAATACCTCCTGGACGCGACGTCAGTAAGACGTACCTAGTGGCGCAGACTGCCCAAAAGACCATTTACACCACCCTTTAGTTGTTGTTGTTGTGGTCTTCAGTCCTGAGACTGGTTTGATGCAGCTCTCCAAACTACTCCACCCTGTGCAAGCTTCTTCATCTCCCAGTACCTACTGCAGCCTACATCCTTCTGAATCTGCTTAGTGTATTCATCTCTTGGTCTCCCTCTTCGATTTTTACCCTCCACGCTGCCCTCCAATACTAAATTGGGCATGCCTTGATGCCTCAGACCATATCCTACCAACCGGTCACTTCTTCTAGTCAAGTTGTGCCACAAACTCCTCTTCTCCCCAATTCTATTCAATACCTCCTCATTAGTTATGTGATCTACCCATCTAATCGTCAGCATACTTCTCTAGCACAACATTTTGAAAGTTTCTATTCTCTCCTTCTCTAAACTTTTTATCGTCCCCGTTTCACTTCCATTCGTACCTACACTCCATACAAATACTTTCAGAAACGATTTCCTGACACTTAAATCTATACTCGATGTTAACAAATTTCTCTTCTTCAGAAACGCTTCCCTTGCCATTGCCAATCTACATTTTATATCCTCTCTACTTCGACCATCATCAGTTATTTTGCTCCCCAAATAGCAAAACTCCTTTACTACTTTAAGTGTCTCATTTCCTAATCGAATTTCCTCAGCATCACCCTACTTAATTCGACTACATTCCCTTATCCTCGTTTTTCCTTTGTTGATGTTCATCTTATATCCTCCTTTCAAGACACTGTCCATTCCGTTCAGCTGCTCTTCCAAGTCCTTTACTGTCTCTGACAGAAATACAATGTCATCGCCCAACCTCAATGTTTTTACTTCTTCTCCATGGATTTTATTACCTACTCCGAATTTTTCTTTTGTTTCCTTTACTGCTTGCTCAATATACAGATTGAATAGCATCGGGAAGAGCCTAAAACCCTGTCTCAATCCCTTCCCAACCACTGCTTCCCTTTTATGTCCCTCGACTCTTATAACTGCCATCTCATCATCATCATCATCATCATCATTTAAGACTGATTATGCCTTTCAGCATTCAGTCTGGAGCATAGCCCCCCTTATACAGTTCCTCCATGATCCCCTATTCAGTGCTAACATTGGTGCCTCTTCTGATGTTAAACCTATTACTTCAAAATCATTCTTAACCGAGTCCAGGTACCTTCTCCTCGGTCTGCTCCGACTCCTCCTACCCTCTACTGCTGAATCCATGAGTCTCTTGGGTGACCTTGCTTCTCCCATGACCCCACCATCTAAGCCTGTTCGCCTTGACTGCTACATCTATAGAGTTCATTCCCAGTTTTTCTTTGATTTCCTCATTGTGGACACCCTCCTGCCATTGTTCCCATCTACTAGTACCTGCAATCATCCTAGCTACTTTCATATCCGTAACCTCAACCTTGTTGATAAGGTAACCTGAATCCACCCAGCTTTCGCTCCCATACAACAAAGTTGGTCTAAAGATTGAAAGGTGCACAGATAACTTCCTTCTTGCAGAAGAGAGTAGATCGCAGCTGAGCGCTCACTGCATTAGCTTTGCTACACCTCGCTTCCAGTTCTTTCACTATGTTGCCATCTTGTGAGAATATGCATCCTAAGTACTTGAAACCGTCCACCTGTTCTAACTTTGTTCCTCCTATTTGGCACTCAATCCGTTTATATTTCTTTCCCACTGACATTACTTTCGTTTTGGAGATGCTAATCATACCATAGTCCTTACATTTCTGATCTAGCTCTGAAATATTACTTCGTAAACTTTCAATCGAATCTGCCATCACAACTAAGTCATCCGCATATGCAAGACTGCTTATTTTGTGTTCACATATCTTAATCTCACCCAGCCAGTCTATTGTTTTCAACATATGATCCATAAATAATATGAACAACAGTGGAGATAGGTTGCAGCCTTGTCTTACCCCTGAAACTACTCTGAACCATGAACTCAATTTACCGTCAACTCTAACTGCTGCCTGACTATCCATGTAAAGACCTATGATTGCTTGCAAAAGTTTGCTTCCTATTCCATAATCTTGTAGAACAGACAATAACTTCCTCCTAGGAACCCGGTCATATGCCTTTTCTAGATCTATAAAGCATAGATACAATTCCCTGTTCCACTCATAACACTTCTCCATTATTTGCCGTAAGCTAAAGATCTGGTCCTGACAACCTCTAAGAGGCCTAAACCCACACTGATTTTCATCCAATTGGTCCTCAACTAATACTCGCACTTTCCTTTCAACAGTACCTGAGAAGATTTTATCCACAACGCTGATTAAAGAGATACCTCTGTAGTTGCTACAATCTTTTCTGTTTCCATGTTTAAATATTGGTGTGATTACTGCTTTTGTCCAGTCTGATGGAACCTGTCCCGACTCCCAGGCCATTTCAATTATCCTGTGTAGCCATTTAAGACCTGACATTCCACTGTATTTGATGAGTTCCGACTTAATTTTATCCGCCCCAGCCGCTTTATTGCACTGCAATCTATTGACCATTTTTTCCACTTCCTCAAATGTGATCCTATTTCCATCATCATTCCTATCCCATTCTACCTCGAAATCTGAAACATTACTGATCGCATTTTCACCTACATTGAGCAACTCTTTAAAATATTCCCTCCATCTGCCCAAGGCATCCACAGGATTCACCAGCAGTTTTCCTGACCTGTCCAAAATACTTGTCATTTCCTTCTTACCTCCCTTTCGAAGACTGCTAATTACACTCCAGAATGGTTTTCCAGTAGCTTGACCCATAGTCTCCAACCTGTTTCCAAAGTCTTCCCACGATTTCTTCTTGGATGCTGCAATTATCTGTTTGGCTTTGTTTCTTTCTTCAACATAACTTTCTCTGTCTACCTGGGTTCTGGTATGTAGCCATTTTTGATACGCCTTCTTTTTCCTTTTACAGGCTGCCTTGAGTGTATCATTCCACCAAGCTGTTTGCTTCATCCTTCTTTTACACACTACTGTTCCAAGACATTCTTTAGCCACTTCTAGTACTGTGTCCCTGTACCTTGTCCATTCCTTTTCCAATGACTGTAATTGACTACATTCAACTAACTGGTACCTTTCTGAGATCGCTGTTATGTACTTGTGCCTGATTTCCTTATCCTGAAGTTTCTCCACTCGTATCCTCCTACATATGGACCTGACCTCCTGCACTTTCGGCATCACAATCCCAATTTCACTGCAGATTAAATAATGATCAGTGTCATCAAAGAATCCCCTGAATACACGTGTGTCCCTCACAGCCTTCCTGAATTCCTGATCTGTTATTATATAGTCAATGACAGATCTGTTTCCCCTGCCTTCCCAAGTATACCGGTGAATGTTCTTATGTTTAAAAAAGGAGTTTGTGATTACTAAGCCCATACTGGCACAGAAATCCAAGAGTTGTTTCCCGTTCCTGTTGGCCTCCATATCCTCTCCAAATTTACCCATAACCTTTTCATATCCTTCTGTTCGATTTCCAATCCTGGCGTTAAAATCACCCATGAGCAGAACACTGTCCTTGTCCTTTACTCTAACAACTACATCACTGAGTGCCTCATAAAAACTATCCATCTTATCTTGATCTGTCCCTTCACAATGCGAATATACTGACACAATCCTAATTTTATTGCTAGACACTGTCAAATCTATCCCCATCAGTCGTTCGTTTACATACCTTATTGCAACTACGCTGGGTTCCATTTCTTTCCTGATGTAAAGCCCTACACCCCATTGTGCTATTCCTGCTATGACTCCTGACAGGTAGACCTTGTATTCTCCCACTTCCTCTTCTTTCTCACCCCTTACCCGAATGTCACTAACAGCTGAAACGTCCAGCCCAATCTTACTTGCAGCCTCTGCCAGCTCTACCTTCTTCCCAGAGTAGCCCCCATTGATATTAATAGCTCCCCATCTCATTACCCTTTGTTTGCCAAGTCGTATCTTAGGAGTCCCTGGTTTGTCAGTTAGAGGTGGGACTCCGTCACCTCCAAAGGTCCGAGGCATTTTGCTCTGATTGTTGCCGACATTATATTTAAAGTACCAGGGAAGCAGGTTGCTAGCCTTACTTGCCCCGAGTCCCATTGGGTTTTACCCCTAACGGCTGAGGGACTAACCGCCATCTGATTTCTGTACAAATTGTAAATAGCCTTTCGCTCCCTGTATTTTACCCCTGCCACCTTCAGAATTTGAAAGAGAGTATTCCACTCAAAATACAACCACTGCTTCCCTTTTATGTCCCTCGACTCTTATAACTGCTATCTGATTTCTGCAGAAATTGTAAATAGCCTTTCGCTCCCTGTATTTTACTCCTGCCACCTTCAGAATTTGAAAGAGAGTATTCCACTCAACATTGTCAAAAGCTTTCTCTAAGTCTACAAATGCCTGAAACGCAGCTTTGCCTTTTCTTAATCTAGCTTGCCTCACGTGTTCCCATATTTCTACGGAATCCAAACTGATCTTCCCCGAGGTGTCGCCTTCTAACAGTTTTTCCATTCGTCTGTAAAGAATACGCGTAAGTATTTTGTAGCCGTGACCCTTCAGTTAGTTGGTTTTAAATAGAAAGAACTGTCTAGAATAAATGATTTTAGGTTAGGATTAAAAACTGCTTTGCTAGTTCTATGTTGTGAGTATGCACTTCACCACTCTTCTCGAACTGAAATGGATTTTTTATGATGATTTTCAGCAGCGAATATACAGCGTGTTTCAGCTGCCCCTACCGATCCATTTTACGCAGCCCGCACTACGACTATGTCACGAGCCGTGTCCATACAGGCGTCAGCCAAGTACACTACTGGCCATTAAAATTGCTACACCACGAAGATGACGTCCTACAGTCGTGAAATTTCACCGACAGGAAGAAGATGCTGTGATATGCAAATGATTAGCTTTCCAGAGCATTCACACAAGATTGGCGCCGGTGGCGCCACCTACAACGTGCTGACATGAGGAAAATTTCCAACCGATTTCTCATACACAAACAGCATTTGACCGGCGTTGCCTGGTGAAACGTTGTTGTGATGCCTCGTGTAAGGAGGAGAAATGCCTACCATCACGTTTCCGAATTCGATAAAGGTCGGATTGTAGTCTATCGCGATTGCGGTTTATCGTATTGCGACACTGCTGCTCGCGTTGGTCGAGATGCAATCACTGTTAGCAAAGTATGGAATCGGTGGGTTCAGGAGGGTAATGCGGAACGCCGTGCTGGATCTCAACGGTCTCGTATCACTGCAGTCGAGATGACAGGCATCTTATCCGCAGGGCTGTAACGGATCGTGCAGCCACGTCTCGATCCCTGAGTCAACAGATGGGGACGTCTGCAAGACAACAACCATCTGCACGAACAGTTCGACGACGTTTGCAGCAGCATGGACTATCAGCTCGGAAACCGTGGATGCGGTTACCCTTGACGCTGCATCACAGACAGGAGTGCCTGCGATGGTGTACTCAACGACGAAGCTGGGTGCACGAATGGCAAAATGTCATTTTTTCGGATGAATCGATGTTCTGTTTACAGCATCATGATGGTTGCATCCGTGTTTGGCGACATCGCGGTGAAAGCACTTGGAAGCTTGTATTCGTCATCGCCATACTGGTGTATCACCCGCCGTGATGCTATAGGGTTGGTTACACGTCTCGGTCACCTCTTCTTCGCATTGACTGCACTTTGAACAGTGGACGTTACATTTCAGATGTGTTACGACCCGTGGCTCTACCCTTCATTCGATCCCTGTGAAACCCTACATTTCAGCAGGATAATGCACGACCACACGTTTCAGGTCCTGTACGGGACTTTCTGGATACAGAAAATGTTCGACTGCTGCCCTGGCCAGCACATTTTCCAGATCTCTCACCAATTGAAAACGTCTGGTCAATGGTGGCCGAGCAACTCTTGATGAACTGTGGTATCGTGTTGAAGCTGCATGGGCAGCTGTGACTATACACGCCATCCAAGCTCTGTTTAAGTCAATGCCCAGGCGTATCAAGGCCGTTATTACGGCCAGAGATGGTTGTACTGGGTACTAATTTCTTGTGTGAAATCTTGTGGGAGTTAACTGCTAAGGTCATACTAATTTCTCAGGGTCTATGCACCCAAATTGCGTGAAAATGTAATCACATGTCAGTTCTAGTAGAATATATTTGTCCAATGAATACCCGTTTATCATCTGCATTTCTTCTTGGTGTAGCAATTTTAATGGCCAGTAGTGTAAGAAAACAAGTGTCTCGCGCAGTTGTTAGATGGGTTACCGCTGCTACAATGGGAGCGTATCAAGATTTAAGTATCTTTCAACGTGGCGCGTGAGAGATGGAGCATCTCCGAGATAGCGACGATGTGGATATTTTCCTGTACAACCACTTCACGAGTGTACCGTGCATATGAATAATCCGGTAAAACATCAAATCTCCGACATCGCTGCGGCTGGAAAAAGTTCCTGCAAGAACGGGACCAACGACGACTGAAGAGAATCGTTCAACGTGACAGAAGTGCAATCCTTTTGCAAATTGTTGCAGATTTCAATTCAGGGCAATCAACAAGTGTCAGTGTGCGAACCATTCAACAAAACATTATCGATATGGGCTTTCGGAGCCGAAGACCCTCTCATGACTGCACGACACAAATCTTTACGTCTCTGCTAGGCCCGTCAACACCGACATTGGACTGTTGATGACTCGAAACATGTTGCATGGTCGGACGAGTCTCATTTCAAATAGCATACAGCGGACGGACGTGTATGGCTATGGAAACAACCTCATGAATCCATCGAGCCTGCATGCCAGCAGGCGACTGTTCAAGCTGCTGGAAGCTCCGTATGGTGTGGGGTGTGTGCAGTTGGAGTGATATGGGACCCCTTTTACGTCTAGATACGTCTCTGATAGGTGACATGTTCTTGAGCATCCTGTCTGATCACCTGCATCCATTCATGTCCATTGTGCATTCCGATGGACTTGGGCAATTCCAGCAGGACAATGCGACACCACAAACGTCCGGGCTTGCTACAGAGTGGCACCAGGAACACTTTTCTGAGCATAAACCCTTCCGCTGGCCACCAGGCTTCCTAGAGATGAACATTATTGAGCATATCTAGGAGGCTTAGCAAAGTGTTGTTGAGAAATCTCCACACCCTGGTACGGATTTATGGAGAATGCTGCAGGATTCATCGTGTCAGTTCCCTCCAACACTACTTCAGACATTAATCGAGCCCCTGCCACGTCGTGTTGCAGCATTTCTGCGTGCACGCGGGAGCCCTACACGATATTAGGCTGGTGTACCAGTTTCTTTGGCTCTTCAGTGTATATTCTATTTACTAAACGGCATAAAAATTGGTTTGACACTTTCCTAAAAAACGGTCACCACTCCTTCCCAGCTATCTAAGAGTAGACCAGATGTTCCTTAAATTCAAAGAAATTGTGTCTGAGGCAAATGTAAGTTTATGCCGAATAAATTAATAAAGGGATAAGTTTGGATCGAACAGTAAACTTAGTTTCAGCGTAAAGTTTACAAAAGTCGCTTTTTGCTCATTACGCTCATTGGCACATTTAAATCAATAATGTTGATAAAATAGACGACTGTAAGGTGGCTATAATGTCGCACCTTACAAGCACTCATCCACATACTTTGCCGTGACCTGCAACCACACTATGTATTATTTGATAGGCAGCACATCGTATATATGAATATTTAAAGGAGACTGACATTGTCACGTAAGCCTTGTAAATAACTGTTAACACTTATTGCATGAAAGGTGACGGAGTGTCTTTATTATCAAACTAGTAGAGGTTGGAACGACAGTGGAAATGTAACAGCAGACGGAACTCAAGCTCTTGGTGGAAGGCCCACACAGGTGTGTTGGTCCTGCCTAAACACAGGAACTAGCAAAACGGACGTTGTAGCACCTAAGCGCTGGAGAACAACAGAGTCTGGAACGGCCGATTTGTAGCCGTACCGGAAGGATTATACTTCGGAAACTACGAAAATCTTTGACGCAGGTGAGAGGAACGAGGAAGCGACACCTCGGAAACCACGCAGGATTGGTTATTTTCAACGATTTTTTTCTCAGAAGCGTACTGTTGTGGATTGGCAAGACAGCCAACCCAACCAACCAGGAAGCCGAAAGGCACGCGTTTAAGCTCACGCAGGCTGGCGTGAGGTCTGGAACAGGTCAAGTAATTGAGACTAACAAATAAAGTACGTATCTGCTGGAATACTTAACTTTAATCCATAATTGGTGAACATCGCTCTTGACTGTACATGTTTTACAGCATCAATAGTAACTGGTAATGGCGCCTTGCTAGGTCGTAGCAAATGACGTAGCTGAAGGCTATGCTAACTATCGTCTCGGCAAATGAGAGCGTAATTTGTCAGTGAACCATCGCTAGCAAAGTCGGCTGTACAACTGGGGCGAGTGCTAGGAAGTCTCTCTAGACCTGCCGTGTGGCGGCGCTCGGTCTGCAATCACTGATAGTGGCGACACGCGGGACCGACATATACTAACGGACCGCGGCCGATTTAAAGGCTACCACCTAGCAAGTGTGGTGTCTGGCGGTGACACCACAAGTACCATTGTACGAGTATATGTTTTTCCTCGCAAACTGTCCGCTCTGGACGACAAAGGACTAAAACATGGTTGGTCGGCGTTCGGAGGAATCTGTAGAGAGAGAAAATATTCCGTAGTTTCGGGAATATGATTCGTTTTCGGAATTAAGATGATGGGAAGCTGAGCCTTGCTGGGAGGCCGGCGGTGCAGAGACGAGCTTCTTCTGTAGTGAACGCCCGTGTGTGACGGACGCTCGATATCAGCTTTGTTGAGACAGACGACTTGCTGTCTTTGCTCGCAGGAAAGTTTATAGTTAGAACATGGCTTAAAGACGATTTTCAAACCGACAAGGAAGATCAAAGAGTGTCTTAGATCGGCGAAGGAGAAAAGAGACCGACTTGCAATGTCGGGAATTTACCGTATACCTTGCACATGCGGAAAAGTTTATGTCGGAATGACTGGACGATCCATTAACACCAGGATCAAAGAGCATAAGCGACATTGCAGGTTGGGGCAGGTGGAGAAATCGGCCGTGGCGGAGCACGCACTGAATGAGACCGACCACGTAATAAAATACGCCCACACGGAAGTTCTGGCTGTAGAGAACCACTATCACACGCGCTTGTTCAGAGAAGCTGCAGAAATACAAAAACACGCGAACAGTTTGAACAAGAAAGAGGAAAGCCTTAAGGTAAACAGATCCTGGCTTCCCGTACTGCAGCGAACGACCGTCGCAGGTAGCAAGAGGAGAACCGCACCGGACGTTGGCGCGCCAGGTACATATAGTCTGCGGCCGCGAGCTCGGCTCCAGTTCACCACCGGCAATGGAGGGTGAAGCTTTGACAATGTCAGCCACTCGTGCTGGCGAAACGTCAGAAAAATCATTAGATGAACGTCGGCCGAAGAACCCGAGACAGAAGCCAATAGGCAGTTTGTCAAGAAGTGGCCACGAAAGCCTCAACAATTTTGTATAGTTAGAACAGTTAGGCACTGTACTGTTGCGAACTTATGCGATTCTGGACTTCGCCTGCGGGTTAGAAATCGTCGTTGAGTACGCAACGTTCAGTGATTGAGAGCACTTCTTCTGCCTATACTTACGTTGAGACGTTATCTGAACTCCGTCCTTGTGGTTCGGACTTCGCGTTTCTCGTCTGTGGAACACAGAGAGGAGAACACAGTATTACAGTATATTAGTCAGAGGACCGCCTTCTGCCGTCCTAGTGTTTGAAAGAGTTTATTTGTGGCTGGAGTTCTTCAATCGTCGCAGACGAGTACGAGAACCATCACTTCGACGCACCGGACGCAGTACATACGGTGATATCGCAAGTTGCTTCGGCTTATTAGGGCTATAAAAGCTAAACAGTTGTGATCATGTTAGTTTATTTCCACTCAAGTTCCACACCACCGTAGATCATCTTTGAAAGTTGTGTCTTCTAGTGTTTGGTAGGTAGATGATGTCAGTCATTTCGCGTTAATGATATTAGACCGCGCAGTCATAATAAGGGTCATAGTTGCGTAACTGATTAGTAATCTTACTTAGGAAATGAAAACTTTGTAATCTAAATGTTTTTTTATCTACAATAAATATATAAACAAGAACAACATTTATCATTTAGTAGGATTAGTTGCCTTCATTATTCATTTATGTTTAGATTGTAATTTATCGAATTAAGAGATCCTAAGATCTGCTTCAGGAGGTAGTCAGACAGGGCCAAATCTTCATTTTAGCGTTTATTATTTTCCGTTACGCAGATTCATTTCACACCCGCCTGGAGTAGCAGCTTGCACGACTATGCGTACTAGTCCAATCAACAGAGACCAAAGAAGGTTGAATATCGGAAATATTTCATTTAGTTGGAAATTTTTGCTCACTGGTAGGAGGTAGTGCCACGAACAACATACTAGAAATCATGACTGGTGAGTGATGAGTGTGAGGTTGGAGGTACGTTTCAAGGTCACGTTTGTATATTTTTCTTGAATAGTTCGAAAACCGTGACCTTGAGCAAAAACTTATCCAAATAAAAATGTTTAACTAAAATAATTTCTTACAAAAAGGTCCTGTTCATTTTTTTTTTTTTGGACTTATAGTGTGCGCATAGCGAGCAGAGAATAATAAAATCTCACATATGGTTTTTGAAGGTCGTGTGTACAGGGTGATTCAAGGATGTTTTCTAGAGAAACGACAGCCACATAAACGGTACACGTCACCTCTCAGTGCTTTGGGAGACTGTTAGTAAATGGAAGCATACTGTAAAAAATAGGCCGACCGATGTGGCCGAGCGGTTCTAGGTGCTTCAGTCCGGAACCGCGCTGCTGCTACGGTCGCAGGTTTGAATCGTGCCTCGGGCATAGATGTGTGTGATGTCTCTAGGTTAGTTAGAGTTAAGTAGTTTAAATTCTAGGAGACTGATGACCTCAGATGTTAAGTCCCATAGTGCTGAGAGCCATTTTTGTAAAAAACGCAGGAGTGGATTGGCCATTTATACCGTGGAAGTTTTGGACGAAGATATACATTACTTCAGCCATGCTTATCCAACTGTCTCCAGTCTTTATTTGTGATATTAGAGGTGTAGCCACACAGGTTTTGGAATTCTCTGGAAGTTTATTCCGTTTAAAGTAGTGAATCTTTCGTAAAAGATCAGAAAAATTGCTTTATAAAGTGTGTTTCACCATCGGAAACAACGAAATCAACAGGAGATATCAAAATAGGGAGCATGGAAGTGACAACTTTCTGGTGTATAAGTTCTGCAAATACACTCCTGGAAATGGAAAAAAGAACACATTGACACCGGTGTGTCAGACCCACCATACTTGCTCCGGACACTGCGAGAGGACTGTACAAGCAATGATCACACGCACGGCACAGCGGACACACCAGGAACCGCGGTGTTGGCCGTCGAATGGCGCTAGCTGCGCAGCATTTGTGCACCGCCACCGTCAGTGTCAGCCAGTTTGCCGTGGCATACGGAGCTCCATCGCAGTCTTTAACACTGGTAGCATGCCGCGACAGCGTGGACGTGAACCGTATGTGCAGTTGACGGACTTTGAGCGAGGGCGTATAGTGGGCATGCGGGAGGCCGGGTGGACGTACCGCCGAATTGCTCAACACGTGGGGCGTGAGGTCTCCACAGTACGTCGATGTTGTCGCCAGTGGTCGGCGGAAGGTGCACGTGCCCGTCGACCTGGGACCGGACCGCAGCGACGCACGGATGCACGCCAAGACCGTAGGATCCTACGCAGTGCCGTAGGGGACCGCACCGCCACTTCCCAGCAAATTAGGGACACTGTTGCTCCTGGGCTATCGGCGAGGACCATTCGCAACCGTCTCCATGAAGCTGGGCTACGGTCCCGCACACCGTTAGGCCGTCTTCCGCTCACGCCCCAACATCGTGCAGCCCGCCTCCAGTGGTGTCGCGACAGGCGTGAATGGAGGGACGAATGGAGACGTGTCGTCTTCAGCGATGAGAGTCGCTTCTGCCTTGGTGCCAATGATGGTCGTATGCGTGTTTGGCGCCGTGCAGGTGAGCGCCACAATCAGGACTGCATACGACCGAGGCACACAGGGCCAACACCCGGCATCATGGTGTGGGGAGCGATCTCCTACACTGGCCGTACACCACTGGTGATCGTCGAGGGGACACTGAATAGTGCACGGTACATCCAAACCGTCATCGAACCCATCGTTCTACCATTCCTAGACCGGCAAGGGAACTCGCTGTTCCAACAGGACAATGCACGTCCGCATGTATCCCGTGCCACCCAACGTGCTCTAGAAGGTGTAAGTCAACTACCCTGGCCAGCAAGATCTCCGGATCTGTCCCCCATTGAGCATGTTTGGGACTGGATGAAGCGTCGTCTCACGCGGTCTGCACGTCCAGCACGAACGCTGGTCCAACTGAGGCGCCAGGTGGAAATGGCATGGCAAGCCGTTCCACAGGACTACATCCAGCATCTCTACGATCGTCTCCATGGGAGAATAGCAGCCTGCATTGCTGCGAAAGGTGGATATACACTGTACTAGTGCCGACATTGTGCATGCTCTGTTGCCTGTGTCTATGTGCCTGTGGTTCTGTCAGTGTGATCATGTGATGTATCTGACCCCAGGAATGTGTCAATAAAGTTTCCCCTTCCTGGGACAATGAATTCACGGTGTTCTTATTTCAATTTCCAGGAGTGTATTTACGAAAGATTAATTACTGTAAATGAAATAAACTGTAAGTACCCTCTACGACGACACCGCTACTTACCTAAAGAAAGACTGGAGACACATGGATAAGTATGGCAGAAATGAGGTGTATTTTGGCCCAAAAATGCCGTGTGACTCATGGCCAATCCTCATTTGTATTTTTTACAATATGATTCCGTTTTCTAACAATCACCCATAGCTCTGGGCTGAAATTTGCCGATGTCGTGGTAATAACATTGGCCCATGAATGGGTCGTCGGCTGTGGAGGCCCATCTTTAGGGGAGTTCGGTGTACTGTGTTGTTCGGACACTCTTCTGCTCTGCCCAGCATCAAAGACTGATGTTGGTTCCGCCACAGTTCGCAGCCTCCCCTTGAAAGGTCTCTGTTGGATTCCTTTCATGTTAATTTCTTAAATCTGTTGTCATTTACCGCATACGTTCCATTTCTAAATTTACTGTGGTGTTTCTGACTCTATCTGGGAGGAGACTGAGCAGTGGAACGTGTTACTTTCACACATAAACAAGAACGATCTGTCACACTACTACACTTTAAAACACAGTTTATATGTAATTCGTGTCACACTCTCTCATATGGAACCTACATCCACTTTATTTTATATAGTGTATATGATAAGATACTGTCATCCCCCTTCCCTTCTGTGTGAAAGGATGAATGAACAGCCGAATGATCCGAGCGATTCTAGGCGCTACAGTCTGGAACTGCGCGACCGCTACGGTCGCAGGTTCGAATCCTGCCTCGGTCATGGATGTGTGTGATGTCCTTAGGTTAGTTAGGTTTAAGTAGTTCTAAGTTCTAGGGGACTGATGACCTCAGAAGTTAAGTCCCATAGTGCTCAGAGCCATTTGAACCATGAATGAGCAAATGTATTTTTAGTTGCATGCTTGATGGTAGCAGACAAGCCTGTCTGCTAGAGAACAGTAGGACCAACGTCGGGACAGGTAGCTACGCTTTCTAAAAGCAAAGAGGTTTCTATCCTTAGTATGGTCCTGTCCGTCCCTTGTCATGTTGGTGTAGGAAGCTGCCTTGCTGGTCACTTCCATTTGTATCTGTGAGGCACCCTCGGTACGGACCCACGCCAGTCTGTCTGCAGCGAGCATCTGAAGTGGTAAGATCTCCAGCTAAGCGCGTCTCTGGTAAGTCCGTAGGACAATGGTTTTCTTAAGATCAGCCTAACTGAAAATTTAATCACCTTTGTTTCAGGTTTAGATCTAAAATATCTTATGTTATCTTAAATTGCAACACATTGTATTTCGAGTGTGAAGTTCAGAATATCTTCCAGTAGTTGCTTTGTCAAACTTTGTGAGAAAAGTGGAATCACGTGTTGATGATCCGAAACTTTAACTAAGATCAACAATCTTAAATGTGAATGTGCGTGAGATCATAACATCTCGTCTTGACAATATTTTTCAATATAGCAACTTTTCTTTATGTTCAACCCACGTTGGGTGTACTTTGTGAGACCAGTACCACGTGCTCATGTAATTGTTTGACCCATCAGGTTAATAGTATGACGATAGTAACCAGTTCGAGGTTTTTCTTTTGTAAATTGCTTTTCGATCTAATTTATTTTAATTATCAAAATTATTGTGGAGTTACACTCTTTGTGTGAACTAACTTGACCACGTGAAACGTGTGGTGTAATCATCAAAGTAGCCCTCAGCTATTCTTTTTGGGAAGATTTCACAGAGAGTTAGTATGAATTTAGTATACCAGTGTGTGGTAATTTCATGACGGACAGGATTGCACTACGAACGTAACTTCTTTGGCTGAAAATTGAATCGGTTGGTGATGCTTAATTTCCTATTGCATATGTTTCAACGTTCTTCGTGTGTTATTTTATGAATGCAGTGTTGTATGCAGTCTCCCAATCTTGGCTCCATATTTTATGTGTTCCGTAAGATTACAAATTCACATTTTTACAATCCTAAATAAGGCACCAGTGTAGTTATGAATCAAGTTTAATATGCTGAAATTTTAACGGTACAATGATCAAGGTTAAAATAAATGTCTAAATATAAACTGATTTATTTCTTGCTATTTAAATTTTCTTCGGTTGTCGTAAGGTGACTATTAAAAGATTATAATTAATGTTAGTCTGGTTGCGAATTTGGTAAGCTAGACTGGATACCTGGTGAAACAGTTGGTCAGTAACGCAAGGATAACTTCCCCAGATAGCTCACAGCTTTTAACCCACTTTTATTATCTTGAATATCAGCACCGCTTTCAGAACAACTTAATGCATCAACATTACACCCTGTTTCACCAGTCTGCCCAGCCAACGATGCCCGACAGCTGTAACGAGGGTTTGGTTTCTGCTAGCATCACGATGATTCAAAGAGGAAGGAGGAAAAGCAACAGTGGAGAGATGAGTACCCACCACCTCCGCGCCGAAATGACCTCAGAAACAGCAGTTATCTGGCAAAGCGATATCGTCAAGTGAGCCTTTTGTGGGACCTCCATGGTATAGTGCTAACAGACCGTGCTCGCAGGGGGCAAACGGTAACAGGAGATACCACCGAAATCTCCTGACGACGCTACTCGAGGCTCTCAAAACAAGGCTTAACAACGTCCCAGCTCATTCTGTATCAGTGTTACGTTTGAACCGTTGAAAACGAGGAAAGTGGAAGTTGAAATCGAACTGTATCTTGATAGATGCTCAAGGCAACATCTCAGAGTAGTATAGCATTGGTTTTGCAGAGAATTCTACATGTCACCTGACAACATAAATAAATTCATGGATTAAAAAATGAAAACACTTGCATAACAATCAAATAAACGAATTTTCAGCAAACAGCAACAATTACTTAATAGAAGAAGGTACTTATGTCTTGCTGAAGATGCCAAAATATGCGTTCATCACAAAGCATTGCTTTCGGAAATGTATGGACCTCTACAGAAACTGTGTTGTAATCCTTTTGGTCCAAGGAATCTTTTTTGTGAAAAAGTGCTTACAGGGTATTATTTTGGAAACAGGTAATCTGTTGGAAGCTATGACACAGAATAATGATCATAAAACAGGTCGAAAACAGTTTGCAACAAAAAATCTGTACAACAGAATACAGATTTATCAAATTCAGAAGAGAAAGGAGATGGAGTACATTCTTTGGAGTCACTCAGCACAAACCTACCTATCTTTTTGTGAAAAAGTGCTTACAGGTTATTATTTTGGAAACAGCTGATCTGTTGGAAGCTATGACATAGAATAATGATCATAAAACAAGTCGAAAACAGTTTGCAACAAAAAATCAGTACAACAGAATACAGATTTATCAAATTCAGAAGAGAAAAGAGATGGAATACATTCTTTGGAGTCACTCAGCACAAACCTACCTACTATTGGCATCTTTCCTCTAAAATTTAGCGCTTGTCAGTGATTAATGCCAGACGTTCTGCTAAAAGGAAGTTAAATGAAACTCGAGATGCGACTGGACATAACTTTATTGTTACTAGGGAATTTGATTAAAAAGATACCCAGTACAAGTAAAGCATGTTCTGAATGTTAGAGCAGTCAGAAAAACTGTAGATTTTGATATTATCACTTCAAAATTGGACCACGTAAGAAGTGATGCAGGAGTTTGAAAGAATGGCTGAATGTTGTCAGATGACATTTAGAATTCTTTACAAAACCAACGCTATACAGCATTGAAATGTTGTCTTGAATATCCATGAAGCTGCAGTTTTATTCCAACTCCCTCTGGACTTTGATTTCAATTGTTTAACGAAAAAACGCTGGATATTTTCATTGAACAAACTACGTACTCCTAGGTGGTGAAAATTGTTGTGTCGAACTGCAGGACAGCAAGTATTAAATGAACAGATAAACATTTCTAAAATCCAAAGGCTGAACCAACTACTTTCTACAGTAAGAAAATCAAAAACAAATAAAATAGCTTTAACATTTATTCCTTTTTCAAATCCGCATGTTCAAAAAGTTCCCACTTTTTTCGCTCGTAATAGCAGTCAAGTATGTTTTGGAACTTCTTTATTATCTCAGGAATGAAACAAACTTTTAGTGATCAAACAAAATCAATTCTTTCTCTTTCCAGTGGTGCAAAGAAAAAATCAAATCCGAGTGGACCCTTTTAGGGTTTGGCTTGCTGGAAATGAGACATAATTGATAAATAAATGTTTTGAACCGACTTTAAACTTGGACAAATCAGTAATTATCTGAGTAATCAAGACGCCAATCGCACAGCCTTGAGATTTGCTGGCTGGCTACAAATGAGGAAAAAGTCAGCGTCAGAAAGTCGTTCCCTGATAAGATACAAGCTGCCGAACTTGATTCAGAATTGTCACGACAAGATTAATGAGTTACTTTGACAGTGAATTTTGATAAATCCTGTGTATGTTGCGCTCCAGTTCAGAAACAAGGCTGTTGTAGATGCCTAAAAAGTTGAGCACAATCACCAAGTTTCAGCATGCAGGTCCCTCTAAATCCTGAGCATCAATAAAGCAAACTTGGTGATGTGGTATCTGTCGCTATATCGATGTACTACACAAAAGCGTGGCTTGTGGTCTCACCATACGACTTATCAAGCTGTAATCTGGCATGGCTTCACGTAAGTTCCACACATATCGCACGTCTATCAAAACTGGAGAGGGTCGAGAAATCACTCTGTTTAAACGATCCTTTTCCAAAGGTTTAAAACAATAATCTCCTGACGCAATAGTAGGGCCTACTGTATCAAAAAGTGAGAATGACGTAGGACACGGACTCGAACCTAGGTTCTTGTGCAACGGACAATTAATTTCAGAATAGTCAGGATACTCTTCAGCATTTATATTCAGGATGGAAAAGTAAAACGGATTCAGATGAGAATGTGTTGGCAACATCTCTGTGCTACTATCTCTGTAAATTTTACTACCATTAAACATGACCGAATTAATAAAATTAACACACTTCATTATGTTTATTAGCTGATCAGATTAGGAGACACAGTACTCTATAATGAAATTGAAGGGGTCACTGATCAACACGGTGCATAGAATTATGAGGATCCTAAAGGTGTTATGGCATTCGGTAATACGTGTTTCAGCACATTTAATACATAAAACAGTAAAGCAGATAAATTATACTTTTTAACAGTTATTTACACAAAAGTAATCAAATTTAAACCAAATATTTTATGCAGTTGTTTGAATTTAAGATCACGCAGTGGAATTTAAGTGCAGCAGAATAATTCAGATATGAAAGAATGATTTTACTCAATATTTTGACTATTGTAGCAAATAAAACGTAAATATAAGTTCAAATAAATAGTTTCATGAAATAATTTTAACCAATAATACTGCTGTAATAGTATTTTATTCAGCTTTCCTGATGGCTATGAGCTCATTTTGACACTATGGTCATTTTAAACCTATATGAAAAAGATGCTAAATGTTCGTATATAATTTTTATACAGTACGTTTTCATTAGTTATAAATTACGGTATAATTTTTGCTTTACAATTTCGAAGTACTTACGTCCTTAGCATACTTACTTCCTCAGCACATTGTTATCACTGACGCAGTAAATTTTTTTATGTGTTAGTAAGTTCATGAAGTTTTATTAATCTGCAGTTGCTGAGCACTGTTTTTGAGATGTTTAATTAGTTTTTAAAGATGACAGCTTCTGTTGACAGTTTGGTAACTATGTTCTACTGTTACATCTCTGGTTTATTAATCTACGGATTTGTATGATACTATCGTTGTATTATTTACTGTCTGTATTGTAGGTAACGCTCGTTTCACAACACTTCCCGCATACGTGACATAATTTTGACGGCACGCGCAATATCGACAACAGCACGGTCTGTTATCGACTCCGTGACTAAGGAGATATGAATGTTATTGTTCTTAGTTTCACTCGCAGTAATTTACGTTGTTCTCTGGAACCACACGCTCGGAAATCGCCACATATTCGGAAACAGAGCCAAAAATTTGCGAGAAGAAATAATACCAATTTCATTGCAATTCGGTTTAGTCGTAGCATTTAAAGCTGCATTCATAGGCTGTCGCCTAATGACACACTCGGAAATCGCTGCTTATCTTCTGTATATAAAAGGCAATGCGCTGACTAACTGATTCATCATAGGCTATCCCGAACCGCTAAGGATAGAAACTTGAAATTTAGAGAAAATATGGGTCTCATATTGTAGGCGTCGTTTGAGAAGGGATCTTTCGAAATTGCAACCATAAGAGGGTGAAACAATCGATGAAGATTTTTTATCTGTTTTTTTTTGTTGAGAACGGTCGCTATTAAGGCAATTTTGAAGCTAGGCCTACGAAAACTGACATTTAGTTTCTCGGTCAAAAATAAAGAAATTCGTGTTTCAGCATTTTTTTTTAAATTTAACCCTAAGGGGGGTGAATTAGCGAGTGAAAAATTTTCTTGAAATAAATATAATTATTAAATAACTACTAAAGTAATTTTAAAGCTACATTTATGAATATTGGTATTCGACTTCTCGGTTACAGATAAAAAAATATGTGTTTCAGTGTATCTGGAAACTAAACCCCTATGGGGGTGAAATAGGGGATGAATTTTAATGAAAATATTTTAGTATGAAAGCATTTTGAAAGCTAAATTTATGAAAATTTGTATGGGGTATCTTAGTTGGGACAAAAATAGGTGTTTCACTGTTTTTGGAAATTTATAAAAATTGGTATTTCGCTTCTCCGTTCGATATAAAAAAATATTTATTAGGGGACGAAAGCTGCTATGGAAATATCTCCACAAAAACGCAAAAGGCGTGATTAACAAAAACTTTGGACTGGAGCTACCAGAATCGCTTTTTGATCAGAAGTGCATTCGGAAAAGGCCATACTTACTTGGCCTTAATTAGAGTGGAAAAATTAGAAGGTGTTTCCATTTGTCAAGAGCATAAAAATTCCATTAAATAAAAACAAAAAAAAAGAAAAAAATCTCTGCAGCCATACAGTCTATGCGGGCGACGCAGAGGACGCTAAGCTTGTTCGTAAATAAACAGCGAAATATCTGTGACAGGGAAGCACAGGAATCTTATTGCTCCTCGATTCACACGCGGCAGTTTAAGCTGCCCCCTTAGGTTCGTGCCTAACCACACACTTGGAAATCGCCACATATTCAGAAATAAAAAACAAAATATTTGTGAAAAGGAAGAGTATTCATTTTATTGCTGTTCGTTCCAGCTGCAGCAATTAAGGCTGTCCTCTTAGGTTTCTGGTTAACCAAACGCTCGAAAATCGCGACGTATTCGGAAATAAACAGCAAAATATTTGTGACAAAGAAATACGAGCATATGAATGTTATTGCTGTTCGTTTCAGTTGCAGCAATTAAAGTTGTCCTCTTATGTTCCTGCCTAACCATAAACCCAGAGCTCGCCACACATTCGGAAATAAAGAGCCAAATATTTGTGAGAAGGAAGCATATGCATTTTATTTTTGTCTTTTCAGTAAATTAAGCTCGTCTTTTAGGTTCTTGACTAACCACACACTCTGAAATCAGTAAATATTTATTTCATTCTCTTATCAGACAGAACTCTAAATAACATCGAATCTTGGAGAACACACTTCTATTGCATTCATAAGAAAGTCCCAAAAGGAGTTAACAGCGCTGACATGAAAAAAAAAAAAAATTACATGTGAGACGATGCGAACCTACATCTTCCGAACCCAGAAACAACGATGTTGTCCATGACTCTAGCACTTATTAATGGATCTTTGGGCTCTTGTTTTCGTTAATATAGTATCTCTCGAAGGATTATAGCGTCGAAGTATTATTAACTGACATTTAAGAATAGTGGTGACGTGTTTGCGATAAATTTTCAGTGTACCGTTACTTCAAACGGCATACTGAAAATTATAATAGGGGAACCTGGCCTAAAATAACACACCCTAAGCAAAACTGACTCTGTACTCGACATTTATGTATATTTGTTTGTACAAAGTAGCAAACACGAAGATAACTAACAAACACATGTTTTAGTACACAAGATATTTTTAAAAAGAAAATATTTTTTGCAGAAAATTAGCATTGCAAAATTACTTCAGTGTTTCACTTTACCCTAGTTACTGGGAGTAAAACGAAACACGTGTAGGTCATTTTATCCTAGTAAAAACACCATGTTATGAAGTATTCAGTCCTTGCATATGCCACATACGAATCTCTTAGCTGTCCTAGGAAGACCTGTACACTCAGCGTGTGCCCACATGGCACATTTTACACACCGCAGCCAAGTCTCCCTAGGCTTAGAACGACTAAAAAGGTCATTGCAGTACATGCAAGGAGCATAGTCCTCGTCCATCTCCACCCAAAATATCTGCTTCGTCTTCACTTTCATCCCTGAATGTCAGCTGTCTTTTTGCATTTCTTCCCGCTTTTCTCTCTTCTAATGCTCGCTTTCACGCAATCTTTGCTTGTAAATTTATTAGATATGGACTACTGGTTAAAATTTGGGAACCATACCGTTTTCTTTTGCTTCGAACAAAGATCCAGAAGCTGATGGGACTGGTAATATATCCTCTGGCGAAACTCGGATATGTTGGGTCTCGGTACAGTATGTTTCCCTTACATTTGGTAGCGGGGTACCTGGACAATTCTCACTATTTTCATTAGAACCGTATGGAAGTGTAACGTCTTCTTTTGATGTCGAGTCATTGTGGATACGTAGTTCTTCTGAATGTGTTGGCTCAACTGTATTCTCCACTGTAACTTCTCCATTGCCAGTCTCTTCGCGCGCTTCATCAATGTTTGTTACTAAAGAAGGCAAAAATTCGTGCTCCGGAAATATTTGTGCGTTGAACGGCCAAATTCCGGTTTTCCTGAAACCACTTACTAACAGTAGCAGCTTTCCAATATGCCTCACTTACTAATAGTAGCAGCTTTCTCATATGCCTCACTTACTAATAGTAGCAGCTTTCTCATATGCCTCACAAAATATTTCAGCTACCTGAAACTGAGTTATGACTCTTCCATGATGATTTTTTAACCACATTGTGGACTGATCATAGTAAGTCTTCAGGGGACCATAGAACCATACGTCTAGAGGTTGCAGCTTGTGTGGGCAATGAGGAGGAAAAGAAATAATAATAAATGAAAAGCACCAGTTTGCTTTTGTTCTACAATATTATTTTTATTGCTAACCGGTTTTCGGCTTACAAGGCCATCTTCAGGCATTTACTGAGTATTATCACCAAAGAAGTTAAATGTTAGCAGACAACATTGGAAGAGAGGTAACACATCTAGAGTGAAGTAGAAACATACAGTGAATAACAGCTTTGCAATGAAATAGTAAAAACTGAACAGTACATAAATAACAATGGAGTTGACAGGAAAACCTTTAGCACAAAATAAGAATAGCATGCCTACATAACAGTTTCTATTGATAAACAAAACTATTGAAATAAGATAAAATTAGTACTAGGCAAGGCTGCATCAAGAGATATGAAACATGGAGAGTAATACTGTTCATATTTTCCTTTGCTCATTTATTTAATGTAAACTGGTATACAGCCACTGCTTTGATTATAATGTTAATGTTAAAATGCAGTACCACCACACTCTCAAACTGTAGGTTCCCTCAAACACCTCAATTTTCCTGCATTTATTAATTTCTGTTTATTGTATTGATATGGCTTAAGTTCCTTGTGTATTCTGTATTTACATTGACAACTGTCTCTTCTTTTTTTAATTGGTTGTGTATTACTCTACATGTTTCATATCTCTTGATGCAGCCTTGCCTAGTACTAATTTTATCTTATTTCAATAGTTTTGTTTATCAATAGAAACTGTTATGTAGGCATGCTATTCTTATTTTGTGCTAAAGGTTTTCCTGTCAACTCCATTGTTATTTATGTACTCTTCAGTTTTTACTATTTCATTGCAAAGATGTTACTCACTGTATGTTTCTACTTCACTCTAGATGTGTTACTTCTCTTCCAATGTTCTCTGCTAACATTTAACTTCTTTGGTGATAATACTCAGTAAATGCCTGAAGATGGCCTTGTAAGCCGAAAACCGGTTAGCAATAAAAATAATATTGTAGAACAAAAGCAAACTGGTGCTTTTCATTTATTATTATAATGTTGTTCTACCAAGAACCGACGGAATATTCTGTTAATAGGAAAATAAATCATAATTATGCCATTTTCTCTCGCCTGACTACTTCAAAGCCTTTACGCATACTATATCCATCTAATAGTAATTACTGTACTTTTCCGTGTCCAGATCAAATTTTATTTTTCCAGTAGTTAGCCACCGCTACGGCTTTGTCGTTGGCTTGTAGCAGGTCACTAAAACTGCAGGGCTCGGGCAGTAGTCGGCACATGAGCAGATGTGCCTCGTCTTGTGCCTCTCCGCATCCGCAAAGAACGTCGTCATCGTTAGCCAGCAGTCCCCACTCGCACAGATTAGTTTTGCATCTGGGTACACCAGCCCTCAGCCTATTTAGTGTTCTCCACACTGTATAAGGAAGTTTGTTTCCAGGTGCCATTTGCTCTTTTGGTATTATTTGCAGTGCGGTTTGTTCATTCTCCCATTTACGGACTCTATTATCTTCCTGTGAACCGTTAAGCATCTTGGTTCTTGCAATAAAGCTATTTCTAGAGTTAAGCCTCCAAGCCTGAGTGACGTACCTATTCAGTGGGTGTCGAGAATCTGTTTCTTTCTTTGTTCTCTCAGAGTCTGCTGCCACCTGCCTTCTGATCTTGGAAGGGGCAATTCCAGCAAGTAGGTACAAATTACCCGTTGGTGTGGGTCTGAGACAACCTGTAACAATTCGCATTGTCTTATTTACACTTGCATCAACCTGTTTAACATGTGCAAATGCTTCCCATACTGGCGCTGCATAGTCTGCTGCAGAAACACACAGAGCAAGTGCTGATGTTCTCAGTACTGATGGTTGAGCTCCCCATTCATAGTTTGTCAGCCTGCGGATGATGTTATTCCTGGAGCAGACTTTAGCCTTGGTGTTTTGGCAATGCTGCTTGAACGAAAGCGTACTGTCAAGTACAACCCCAAGGTATTTAGGTGTTGGACAGTACTTTAGCTTCTTACCTTGCCATGTAACGTCGAGCTCAACTCCAGCATATCTATTGCGCAGATGGAAAGCACATACTTGGGTTTTGTCAGGGTTTGGCTTGAGGTGATTGGCGTAGTATTGAGCCAGTTCTTCAAGCGCTCTAGAGAGATTTCTAGATGTTGCATCAAAATTGGACCCCTGGATCACCACAGCTGTGTCATCACCATATACGAACAGTCTTGCATCTTGAGGTATGGGTTGGTCATTAGTGTACACATTATAAAGGATGGGAGAAAGTACACTTGTGGAAGGCCATTCTTCTGCAGTCGCCATCTACTGTTCTTACCATTTTTTTTTTTTCAGTCTACTGACTGGTTTGATGCGGCCCGCCACTTCCTGTGCTAACCTCTTCATCTCAGAGTAGCATTTGCAACCTACGTCCTCAATTATTTGCTTGACGTATTCCAATCTCTGTCTTCCTCTACAGTTTTTGCCCTCTACAGCTCCCTCTAGTACCATGGAAGTCATTCCCTCATGTCTTAGCACATGTCCTATCATCCTGTCCCTTCTCCTTATCAGTGTTTTCCACATATTCCTTTCCTCTCCGATTCTGCGTAGAACCTCCTCATTCCTTACCTTATCAGTCCACCTTATTTTCTACATTCGTCTATAGCACCACATCTCAAATGCTTCGATTCTCTTCTGTTCCGGTTTTCCCACAGTCCATGTTTCACTACCATACAATGCTGCACTCCAGACGTATATCCTCAGAAATTTCTTCCTCAAATTAAGGCCGGTATTTGATATTAGTAGACTTCTCTTGGCCAGAAATGCCTTTTTTGCCATAGCGAGTCTGCTTTTGATGTCCTCCTTGCTCCGTCCGTCATTGGTTATTTTACTGCCTAGGTAGCAGAATTCCTTAACTTCATTGACTTCGTGACCATCAATCCTGATGTTAAGTTTCTCGCTGTTCTAATTTCTACTACTTCTCATTACCTTCGTCTTTCTCCGACTTACTCTCAAACCATACTGTGTACTCATTAGACTGTTCATTCCGTTCAGCAGATCATTTAATTCTTCTTCACTTTCACTCAGGATAGCAATGTCATCAGCGAATCGTATCATTGATATCCTTTCACCTTGTATTTTATTTCCACTCCTGAACCTTTCTTTTATTTCCATCATTGCTTCCTCGATGTACAGATTGAAGAGTAGGGGCGAAAGGCTACAGCCTTGTCTTACACCCTTCTTAATACGAGCACTTCGTTCTTGATCGTCCACTCTTATTATTCCCTCTTGGTTGTTGTACATATTGTATATGACCCGTCTCTCCCTATAGCTTACCCCTACTTTTATCAGCATCTCGAACAGCTTGCACCATTTTATATTGTCGAACGCTTTTTCCAGGTCCTATGAAAGTGTCTTGATTTTTCTTTAGCCGTGCTTCCATTATTAGCCGTAACGTCAGAATTGTCTCTCTCGTCCGTTTACTTTTCCTAAAGCCAAACTGATCGTCACCTAGCGCATTCTCAATTTTCTTTTCCATTCTTCTCTATATTGTAAGCAGCTTCGATGCATGAGCTGGTAAGCTGGTTGTGCGATAATTCTCGCACTTGTCAGCTCTTGCCGTCTTCGGAATTGTGTGGATGATGCTTTTCCGAAAGTCAGATGGTATATCGCCAGACTCATATATTCTACACACCAACGTGAATAGTCGTTTTGTTGCCACTTCCCCCAATGATTTTAGAAATTCTGATGGAATGTTATCTATCCCTTCTGCCTTATTTGACCGTAAGTCCTCCAAAGCTCTTTTAAATTCTGATTCTAATACTGGATCCCCTATCCTCTTCTAAATAGACTCCTGTTTCTTCTTCTATCACATCAGACAAATCTTCACCCTCATAGAGGCTTTCAATGTATTCTTTCCACCTATCTGCTCTCTCCTCTGCATTTAACAGTGGAATTCCCGTTGCACTCTTAATCTTACCACCGTTGCTTTTAATGTCACCAAAGGTTGTTTTGACTTTCCTGTATGCTGAGTCTGTCCTTGCGACAATCATATTTTTTTTCGATGTCTTCACATTTTTCCTGCAGCCATTTCGTCTTAGCTTCCCTGCACTTCCTAATTATTTCATTGCTCAGCGACTTGTATTTCTGTATTCCTGATTTTCCCGGAACATGTTTGTACTTCCTCCTTTCATCAGTCAACTGAAGTATTTCTTCTGTTACTCATGGTTTCTTCGCAGCTACCTTCTTTTTACCTATGTTTTCCTTCCCAACTTCTGTGATGGCCCTTTTTAGAGAGGTCCATTCCTCTTCAACTATACTGCCTACTGCGCTATTCCTTATTGCTGTGTCTATAGCGTTAGAGAACTTCAAACGTATCTCGTCATTCCTTAGTACTTCCGTGTCCCACTTCTTTGCGTATTGTTCTTCCTGACTAATGTCTTGAACTTCAGCCTGCTCTTCATCACTACTATATTGTGATCTGAGTCTATACCTGCTCCTGGGTACGCCTTACAATCCAGTATCTGATTTCGGAATCTCTGTCTGACCATGATGTAATCTAATTGAAATCTTCCCGTATCTCCCGGCCTTTTCTAAGTATACCTCCTCCTCTTGTGATTCTTGAACAGGGTACTCGCTATTACTAGCTGAAACTTGTTACAGAACTCAATTAGTCTTTCTCCTCTTTCATTCCTTGTCCCAAGCCCATATTCTCCTGTAACCTTTTCTTTTACTCCTTCCCCTGCAACTGCATTCCAGTCACCCATGACTATTAGATTTTCGTCCCCCTTTACATACTGCATTACCCTTTCAATATCCTCATACACTTTCTCTATCTGTTCATCTTCAGCTTGCGTCGTCGGCATGTATACCTGAACTATCGTTGTCGGTGTTGGTCTACTGTCGATTCTGATTAGAACAACCCGGTCACTGAACTGTTCACAGTAACACACCCTCTGCCCTACCTTCCTATTCATAACGAATCCTTCACCTGTTATACCATTTTCTGCTGCTGTTGATATTACCCGATACTCATTTGACCAGAAATCCTTGTCTTCCTCCCACTTCACTTCACTGACCCCTACTATAACTAGAACGAGCCTTTGCATTTCCCTTTTCAGATTTTCTAGTTTCCCTACCACGTTCAAGTTTCTGACATTCCACGCCCCGACTCGTAGAACGTTATCCTTTCGTTTATTATTCAACCTTTTTCTCATGGTAACCTCCCCCTTGGCAGTCCCCTCCCGGTGATCCGAACGGGGGACTATTCCGGAATCTTTAGCCAATGGAGAGATCATCATGACACTTCTTCAATTACATGCCACATGTCCTGTGGATACACGTTACGTGTCTTTAATGCAGTGGTTTCAATTGCCTTCTGCATCCTCATGTCGTTGGTCATTGCTGATTCTTCCGCCTTTAGGGGCAATTTCCCACCCCTAGGACAAGAGTGCCCTGAACCTCTATCCGCTCCTCCGCCCTCTTTGACAAGGCCGTTTAGGGAGACATAAAATCATCGATTCTGCAGAAGACTGCCAATAACCATCGTCAACCTACAGTCCCCTGTGAGGTGATATAATTTGCGCAATAGCTTTCTGTGGTTTACCGTGTAGTATGCAGCAGTAAGATCTACGAAAGCTGCTCCAGTTATTAATTTTTTTTTTCAAACCCATCTTCTATATGTTCCGTCAGATTAAGTATTTGCCCACAACAAGATCTTCCTGGTCTGAAACCGGCTTGTTCCTTTATGAGCTTTCCATCTATAGTTTCTGCCACCCAGTTGAGAATCATCCGCTCCAGTATCTTATAGAGATGGCATAGAAGTGACACTGGTCTGTAACTTTTGGGGTCTATCTCCTTGCCAGGTTTTAGTAAAGCCACCACTCTCGCCTGCCGCCATAGTTTTGGAATATTCAGCTCTTTAATACAGGTGTTCATCATTTGTAGTAACCAGTTTCGAGCTTTGGGCCCAAACTGTTTTATCTGCTCCGTTCTAAGGTCATCAGTTCCAGCGGCCTTATTCAGTTTCATACTCTGAATGGCGTCTTTCAGTTCGGTTGCTGTGAATGAAGCATTGAGGAGTCCGTAATCTCTTTGTTCTTGGGGTATAACTCTTTCCTTTTCTCTTTTCCCTTTTGTTTTCCCATTCTTCAGAAGTTGGATAGCAATCTGATTTGCTGTTACCCCGTTGTTCTTCTGCTGGTGGTCAGTTGGGTCTCCACCTAAGTTTTTCAGTAATTTCCATGCACGTCTGCTGTTTTGTTTCATGTCAAGATTCTCGTCTAGTTTGCACCACCGTGATCTCTTATCCTCAGCAATGATCCGCATTAGTTCCTCCCCAGCCTCCATCGTATCTTCGCCGAAGGGGTCCTGAGTGAACAGCTTTTGGTACCTGTCAAGTAAGACCTTGCTGCTGCCGGTCAGACCCTGGATGTACTGGGTACGGCAACCCCTTGGGAAGTTTTTCTTTGAGATCCCTTTCACAAGATCGATAAATCTACCATACTCATCTGGTCGAGGACGGATTTTCTCAATCTCTTCGTCCAATTGCTCTTTAAATTTCTGGCAGTCTGCCTTCTTGAAATTAAACCGTCTTCGGCATTCACAACACAAATGGTTCTGTGTTGTGTACTTGGGATAGGTCCTTCAGCAAGCTTCATGCACTGTGCTGCCAACTTCCTACTCAAAAAGATTTTGTCAGGATTATATCCCCATCTTCTGCTGTTGAACGACGCTGGCTGTTTTGGGTCATGAATGAGTTGTAGGTCATTAGTGTAAGCCCAGGATTCAAGCTGTACACCATTCTCTTCAGTCTCATTATATCCCCATGCTTCACCATGGCAGTTGAAATCGCCCATGACAAAATTAATATGGTCATATGTAAAATTGTTTGGCTCATGGAAAACAAAGTCCACATCTGGTGGTTTGTACACAGACGTCACAGAGAACTTCTGGGCGCGAATGGTAAGTACTTCAATGTTATTTACTTCTGTCACTGCTGCTGATGTTACGTTGAGCCCGGGTCTGATGAAAATCGCACTGCCATACTTGTCGTGAGGTCTTTCAATGGCCAAATCCATTCCTGCTATTTTAGGTCTGTGGCTGGTGGCTCCCCGGTGTGTTTCCTGCACCAACAATACATCGCATTTATGCTTATAGCACATGTCTGCTAATAAAACACTCTTATGACTAGAGAATCCCTCAATATTTATCGAGATCGTCCCAAGGGGTGGTCTTGATAAAGGCCGTTGCATCTTGATGTTAATTTGGTTTTGGGCTTTAACTTGATCTGGTGTTAGAAGGATTAGCCGGTGAAATCTTTCACCGTTTCCAGGGTACGTCCGATTGTGTCTGTCTTAGGCTCACTATCTTCTAGGAGGCTCCTTCCTTGTACCCCTCTAATAGTAATAAAACCTTGTTATCTTTGCTTCCATTTGCATACTTTTGAAAATGTTGTAGCCAAGTGAGAAACGGATCTCCCGTCATCCAGCCAGACTCACTAGGCAGCCCTAGTGATCCTGTAGGTGCGCCATCTAAAAGCTCGTGCATCCATCTTTTCCTTGGAAAAAGAAGAGTTCGCAGGATAAAGTTTCCTGATGAACTCATGCAGCATACAACAGTAACATGCTGTCTTCTCTCTGCACTGGTGATTGTCCCAACTTGTTTTTTGCCAGTTGAATTTACGAGTTGAGGGTTCTGCACTGTTGAAAGTGCTGATTCGTCAACATTCCATACACTCGCGGGTTCAATATTACTTTTCTGTAATGTTTGTTCAAGAACGTTAAAAAACTTTTATACTTGCGGTTTGTTAAAAGACTGGGCTCTAGCTGCTAAAGTGGCCTCTGGTTTTCTGAGAGATTTCTCTTTCGAAATCCCCTAGGCCAATTCCAGCCTGCCATTTCATCTAGATTTAAAGCTGTCTAGATTTAAAGCTGAGTATCATGGTATTCGAGAAACAAGTAGTGTGTCATTTTATCCTAGTATTTCATTTTAGGCAAGGTTCCCCTACAACCGTGTTTCGCGCTTAATTTGCAAGTTATGGACGACATCTACTCATTCCTGGGAGAGCACACTTATAACGGTCGATAAATCATTACGTGTT